>NC_067475.1:111074465-111224465 GCF_947179515.1 Apodemus sylvaticus
TCAATGCCCCAGGAATTGTAGGGGAATACCAGGACGGGGAAGTGGGAGTGGAGGGGAAACAAGAAAAGGGGTTAACATTTGAAATATAAATACATAAAATATCTAATACAAAAAGAAGTCATTTTATTGCCATTGACTTTTGTTGTTCTTGGTCACCTTAGAAATGATAAATGTGCGATTGAAGAGATGGTTCAGTGGCTAAAAATACTGGCTACTCTTGCAGATAAACTGTGTTTGATTCCAGCCCTCATGAGGCAGTTTACAACCAGCTGTGATTCCAGTTCTAGGATATCTGCTGCACTTTTGGGGCTTCTATGGGGACAACACGAACCCTGTAGGAAAATTTTAGCAGAATCATTGTATCTGGGATGAATTCTGGAGTGATGGCACCTAGCCACCTTTGAAGTAGACTTTTGTCAATGATTATTATCTAAGAATTTATGGGATTGTTCCTCTGAAGGTTTCTCAGAGTCTTTGCATAACTTAATCTACAGATGTGCTTGGCAAACCAGAAAGTCTCATATGGCTGAGAACTGCTTAAGCTGATGGTTCTTTCAAGACAACCTCTAGATCAGATAAGAGCTTTTGGTATTCAGAAAGTGACTTGCTAAAAGTGCCTTTTGTGTAACTATAAAAAGATTTACAAAGCTGTGTGCATTCAATCCTTTAGAAGCAGATTCCCCTGCTGATGGAGAAGCCTAATTTCATCCTGCAGCATCTTTCTTTCTCTGGTCAATCATCCCACGTAACCCAGAACACCAACAACACCCAGTATATAGACATACATGAAAGAAAATAGACAAGTAAAATAAAAATAAGATAAAGTCCTTTAAAAAGTAATGATAAATCTTGGGCCAAATTTTACTGCCCCAAGTTAGCACATGTAACAAAAATGAATCTCCTCAAGATGAATAAACCACATGAAAAGTTCATTGTGAATAAGGCTCATTATAAAAATCACATTTAAATTTGCAGCCCAAGTACTTCTCTTGGTGAAGGAGACATCACGCAATTGTTATGCAAAAATTTTAGAATGAAAAGGTTCTTATAGATTTAATTCATTATCATTTTATGAGAATGAAATTAATTCTTTCTTTGGCTAATTTAAATATTAGCACTAATCATCCTAATAGAGATTACTGAGAACAAAAAGACAATGAAGAAGCTTGAATACCATTTTTGTGTCTCTAAAGATCACAGTTGAAAGCATCATGTATTTAATCTTTTTATTTTTCTGTGAAGTAATTTTCAAAATGAATACTTTAGATCAGTGATCCAATTTAAACTCCATTGAATGCCAAGAAAAATATGTAATTGGGTATAACTCTTCTGCCATATTTCAGTGTTCAAGTCAAGGCCTTCTGCAAACATATGCACAGTATTTGGGAATCCATGCATCACCATTTAACAAAAACCCTCTCTTCCTTATGGCTTCTACAAGTCACTTTTTTTTCTGATAGCTTCTGTGAGAGGAACTTTTTAATATATTTGTAATAAAGGATTGTGTGTAATTAAATTTTATTCCCTTTGGAAGTATATGCTGAACATCAGAAAGAGTGGGTATTAATTTCAAATTTACCAGGCTTACCAAAATTATCTTTATTTGAGAGAAACTGGGAAGCCACTTAGAACCAACCATCAAACATCATCTTAGAGCAAGTTTTCCCAGCAGACCTCTGGGAGAAATTTTGCTTCACAATGAGAGCAAAAGAGAAGGGGTAGGGCCATAAAAGGGCCCTCTGTCCCCACTTTTGTGACCCTACCCCTTCTCTTTTACTACCCCTTTGCTACCAGGGAGAATAGAAAACTTAGTATAATTATGTCTCCATACCCAGAAGACTCACCCCACTACACTCCCAGTTGTTACAAGCTTGAGACCAACAGATTCTGCAGCACCACATGGATATTCCATGAAACTTGACTTGAACTAAAACACAGTCGATAGAAATATATTCAAGCTAAAGCTGGTTACAGGAAATCAGCCCCGGATTTCAGAAGAGCCATCTAGAAGTTTAAATAAAATCCTGGTTAGTTCAACAGAAGGGCAATGAGTCCTTTTGACAACGTTCAAAATTACTTCATGATAAAAGCTGTGAAGAAACTAGGAATGGAAGCATTGGCTTACAGACAATTCCCGCTGAGACTCCGCCTAGGGGCATAGCAATACTTAGGTGTGTGTGGCCTGGCAGTGTGTAAGACTGCTGGCTACCTCAACCCACCTCTCTCCCTTTCTACTCCCCCACTTCATTCTCTCTCTGTCCCTACAGTGTTCCATCCATCCTCTCTATTCATTTCTGTCCTCCTCTGTCCCCACTTTTGTGGCCCTACCCCTTCTCCAGGTCCTCACTCCCCTCCCTTCCAAATAAATCATTCTTATACCTGGTGTGTTGCATGGCGTGATTTCTCAGGAGGACACCTTGGCATGGCCTGCTAGGTTAACTCCTTATCCCTGCCATAGCCTTATGTTTTATAACATTGGTGGAGAAAGATTTGGGAGGCTCTCCTGGTGCTTGTGCTCCTTGAGGGTGTAAATCATATACCAGGACCCTTCTTCCAACCTGCCTCTGCCTGGAATAACTGCTTTCCCGCTCACCGACTGCTCATCACCCAGTCCACTAATGATGATTATCAAAGTTTCCCTATTGCTCTTTTTTAACATGTCCCAGGGTCTGAGAAAATGACCTTTTAATATCTGGCAATCCTCTGATACTCCTCACCTGCCCCCATCCCACATCCTCGGAGCTGCAACCCTGAAGTTTCTGTAGGCCCTACTGGGTGATGCTGCTCCTTCCTGCTCTCTTCTTCCTTAAATCTTCCTGTGGATGAAACTTCTCATTCTCACCTTTTGGCTTCCTCAAAAGCCCTGGTACCAGGCACTGAGTCTCTCCTCTGGCTTAGCCCCGAGAGTCCATTGAGTTGTGATGACAATCCACTGAACAGCTTGGTCTTTGTTTTGTCCTTCCTGACACCCTGGGGACACCCACGACTGCAGGCTGCAGTGATATTCACCTCCCTTCATCCACAGAAATACACACTATCTCTACCCTCTAATTCCCGTGGGATGCCTCTTAGAAAATCTCTATCATCTACACTGGTCCTAAATGTATTCACCTTCCCAGTCAAACTCCTACAAATTCTACTAGCTATGGGGGAAATGGAAAGGAATTCCCTATTTCTCTTTTCTCTAAGCCTCCTTTCTTCCTGCCTGATCTTAATCAAGTCACTCCTGAGATGTATGGATCATTTGTGAATTTGATTCCAAATTCGAGCTAAAAATCTGCTCTCTCCACATGGCCCAGCCTCTTGGTCTGCCCTTGTGAACTCACACATCCCTTTCACGTCTTCATCTGGCCAGCATTAGGAGTACTCTGTCTCTCTTCATGATTCCAGGATTTTATTCCTGATTTCCAGATTCTCACCGACATGGATGAATGATTCTCAAATATCTTACATATATGCTTGCTCTGACCTACACAAAGTTCTATTTCCTCACTCTTAAAAATCTTTTCTCTCTGCTTTCTTTATATTCTGATCTCAAAAGAAAAATCTTAAGATTGTGTTGTAAATTCTCATTTAACGATTTATAAATTGCTTGTTGAGTATAGGTTAAAGTCTATATATTTTGCAACAATATTTGGCTTTTTTCAGCTCTTGTTAAACACATAAAGATGTGTATGTAACTCAAATTCAACTCTATATGTATATAACTTGGATTCAACTATGTCTATATGTATATAATTTGGATACAACTGTCAGTTCAGAAAAATATATAAAAATAGATCATCTAGGAAAAATGTTTTAAACATTAGCAACTGTGTCAGCCACGTGGCTCATCTTAAGAGGACCACATGGTATGAAGCAACAATTATAAAACTTCTCAGCCATGATGAACTGTACATTATTATATCTCCTTTTAGACTATGAAAGCAACAAGTCTTATTGTAGTGGTTATGGATTTTTGTATGATGATGAAAAAATTCAGTTATATTTTTACAACATGCTATGTATGCAATTGAGCCCTGGTTTAAAATGTTTCTTATATGATGTTGGAAATTCAAGATCATAAAGGTCCATTCAGACTAACTAATTTAGAATGCTTGTCTAACCATTTGTGTCTTTGCTCATACATGACCACTGCATGCTTGTGTGAATGAATGCTGTTTCTTCCTCCTGATGCCATCCACCCAAGCTCAATTCACCTCCCAGTTTTCTGGCTACTGGAGCTAATATAATAGAGATTCAGATGTTATTTAAATATGGATAATTTTAAAGTTGTTTTATACTGTTCTGCTGCTGTTTCATGCTGTTTTATCTTATTGCTAGCTCTGAAAATGATTTATTGCTCACCCTTTTCAGACACAGGTATGTTTTTAAATTCCAGGCTCAAAATAGTAATTAAAAATTTATGCTCTACATGGGTTGGTTGGTCCAAGGTCCCTGGCACATATATTATAGAGGTCTCCTTGGTCTGGCTTCAGTAGAAGATGTATTTAATCCTGGAGAGACTTGAGACCTGAGGAGAGCCCTCTAGGAGACAAGGAAGAGGAGGGTTGGGATGAGGAACTGTGAGAAGGACTGGGAGGAGGGGGCAATGACTGGAATATAAATAAGTAAAATAATTCAATTTTTTAAAGTCTATGCTCAGATAATCTTAAATCATATGACATGTTTCCATTTTGGGATGTGACCAACAGATGGCTAGTCTCCATCTTTGCTAAGGGCTGGAGAAGGTAGAGCTATAGTTTCAGCACCACCTTGGTTAAGGGCAGTGACATAGCTGGCAGCCATCTCTGTTATGGGAAGTCATGACTTCACCACCATCTTGCTTAAGAGCAGCAAGATATGACATGAATAGACAAGGAAAGCAGGTCTTGAAAGACACTTTATATTTAGATAAAATTTGTATTATTTTTTACTGTTTTGACAAATTATTTGCAATGTTGCTCCATGTTTTCACTCTTTAAAGGATGATTTATTTTAATATTACTTTAGAAGCTTGTAACACCAAAAAGGTTAAAGATCACTGACAAATGTTTGGCTTTGTTTTTACTAAATGCTATTAAGCTATCATAAAACCTTAGATTTTTCAAAGCTATAGCTTTTTATAATGATACATCATATAAAGGTCAGAAAAATTCCCAGTCTCTTTACGGACTATGTTTATAGCTTTAAGGTTTTTATTCTGATGATAAAAGAGCTTTAATTAAAAAATCATGTTTCTTTTTAATTTTTTCTAAATATTTTAATTGAAGTCAATTTTCCTAAGTGGCTTCTTTTTTCATATTTTTTAAAATTTATTTATTCAATATATTTTTTATTTTCATTCATACATTTCAAATGATTTTCCCTTTTCTGGCTCCCTACTCCCCGAAAGTCCCATAAGCCCTCTTCCCTCCCTCTATTCCCCCATCCACCCCTTCCCACTTTCCTGTTCTGGTATTCCCCTATACTGCTGCACTGAGTCTTTCCAGAACCAGGGGTCACTCCTCCGTTCCTCTTGGACATCATTTAATATGTGGATTATGTGTTGGGTATTCCAAGTTTCTAGGCTAATATCCACTTATCAGTGAGTTCATACCATGAGTGATCTTTTGAGACTGGGTTACCTCACTTAGGATGATGTTCTCCAGCTCCATCCATTTGTCTAAGAATTTCATGAATTCATTGCTTCTAATGGCTGAATAGTACTCCATTGTGTATATATACCACATTTTTTGAATCCATTCCTCCATTGAGGGACACCTGGGTTCTTTCCAGCTTCTGGCTATTACAAACAGGGCTGCTCTGAACATAGTGGAGCATGTGTCCTTATTGCATGCAGGGGAATCCTCTGGGTATATGCCCATGAGTGGTATAGCAGGGTCCTCGGGAAGTGTCATGCCCAGATTTCTGAGGAATCGCCAGACTGATTTCCAAAGTGGTTGTACCATCTTGCAACCTCACCAGCAGTGGAGGAGTGTTCCTCTTTCTCCACATTCTGGCCAACACCTGCTGCTTCCTGAGTTTTTAACCTTAGCCATTCTGACTGGTGTGAGGTGAAATCCCAGGGTTGTTTTGATTTGCATTTCCCTAGTGACTAATGATGTTGAACATTTCTTAAGGTGCTTTTCAGTCACCCGAAGTTCTTCATGTGAAAATTCTTTGTTTAGCTCCGTACCCCACTTTTTAATAGGGTTATTTGGTTCTCTGGGGTCTACTTTCTTGAGTTCTTTGTATATATTAGATATTAGCCCTCTGTCGGATTTAGGGTTGGTGAAGATCCTTTCCCAATCTGTTGGTTGATGTTTTGTCCTTTTGACAGTGTCCTTTGCCTTACAGAAACTTTGTAGTTTTATGAGGTCCCATTTGTCAATTCTTGATCTTAGAGCGTAAGCTTTTGGTGTTCTGTTCAGGAACTTTTTCCCTGTGCCAATGTCCTCAAGGGTCTTCCCCAGTTTCTTTTCTATTAGTTTCAGTGTGTCAGGATTTATGTGGAGGTCCTTGATCTACTTGGAGTTGAGCTTAGTACAAAGAGATAAGAATGGATCAATTTGAATTCTTCTGCACACTGACCTTCAATTGAACCAGCACCATTTGTTGAAAAGGCTATCTTTTTTCCCACTGGATGTTTTCAGCTCCTTTGTTGAAGATCAAGTGACCATAAGTATGTGGGTTCATTTCTGGGTCTTCAATCCTATTCCATTGATCCACTTGCCTGACATTGTACCAATACCATGTAGTTTTTATTACTATTGCTAAACCTAGCAGGTTTCATAGTCAGAAGGTAAATGTTTTAAGTTTCCTTTGGTTGTCTTCAAAATATAGACTTAAAGGTCTTTCTCATTATGCTAAATTTATGTATATTCAGTTTTCTGCATAGAAGGAAAAAAATCCTCTTACCCCTTTGCTACATGAAAGGTTTCTGTCTTCCCTGAGCTCACCTCAAGGAGTGCTCATACTTTTCACAAAAAAATTGTTTATCAAGCCTCTACTGTGACACAAATATGCTATCTGCTACTGTTTTCTACAACATGGATTTCAATACAAACAATTTAAAATCCCTAAAATTTATCTCTTTTAATAAACTTAAAAGAATTCTTGTAAACATCAGGAAATCCACTCGGATCCACCTATCATGGGTAAAATGTATTCCATCCTGATAAGTACCGCTGTGTCAATCAATAACCTAAGTTCCCCACCTGTTGCCTATTCCAGGAGGTGGGCATCCTCCCCCATTCCCTGGGTTTGCTACTCCCCTCCCCCCAATTAATAAGACCATGGGCCTAAAGGTTTCAAAGGTATACCCAAGAAAAGAAAAAAGTGGCCGGGCAGTGGTGGCTGCATGCCTTTAATTCAAGCACTTGGGAAGAAGAGGCAGGCGGATTTCTGAGCCCGGTCTACAGACTGAGTTCCAGGACAGCCAGGACTGTACAGAGAAACCCTATTTCGAACCCCCCCCCCCCCCCCCCCGCCAAAGTATTTCTCCCTAACCTAGTTAACTTTTTTATGCCTATAATATGTGTATGTGTTTCAGTATCCTGCTATGAATAGGGCTTTACTCAAAATACGGATTCAGGACAGCACCAGAGAAGATAACCACAGGTGTTCCAGCCTAGCCTCACAGACTATTACTCCAATTGTGCTTGCACTTTCCTAGCCATACATGGTCCCATAGATCCTGGACATCAGTGAAACAGCTAGTTTTCTCAGGTCTTAGCCAGCATTCCAATTTTCTTGGGGTCCCCAAAGACAGAACATCACCCCAAAGTGATCAGGAAGTAATTTTAAGAGCACAGTGATATCACTCCTTCCCCAGGTAATCCTAGTTCCTTATTTTTAATTAAACAAGAAGGGAGGAATGTTGGCTTACAGACAGTTCTGGTATTCTCCTCCCAGGGACCTAATAACAGTCATGTCATCAATTGCTGCCATTACTAGTTCTGCCACCACCAGGTGTGGGTGGCCTGGCAGTATATAAGAGGACTGCTAACTACTCCAGCACCGCTTCTCTCACTACCCCCTCATTCTTTCTCTCTGTCCCCATATTTTGAAATTGGAAGCCATTTGCAATCAGCTGACATCATGCTAGCTGGAGACTTAGCATCGATTGGGTGTTATTTTTAGCTTTTGGTAACAAGGTGTCTGGCTATTCCTGCTATACCGAGAGCTCAGTATTATAAACATTTATGTCATTCCCTCTAGAGTGGGAACTCTCTGGTATAGGCAGGGAAGGACTAGAGGAAGGCATTCCATCTATGAAGCCTCAGGATGCCACCATGCTTACTGGGTCCAGATCTTCCAGTGTGGCCACTTATTTATCTTTCTGCCTTCACCCATTCTACTGTATGCAATTCTTCACCCACTGCAGTGTTGGTAACTCCAGTAAATTCATTGGTTCCCCAGGTGACCATTAGTGGAATTTGTGTTTGGGATCTTAGGAAGAGATATAGACATTGTTTATGTCTCCCGCATAATTTTAGCAACACCGAACTACTTAGAATTTACCAGATGTCTACTCTCTCTCACTCTGGTTAGGGTATGTGTTGATGGAATACAGATGAGTGTGATGGTTGTTTCTTTCAGTGTTAGTCTTGGATAAGAGATAGGAATCTATGTTCTAAAATTAGATGAGAGTCTGAAGTTTAGCATTTTTTCTTTCAGAATTTCCCCCTCCTAAGTCTGTTTGCTCATTAGAAAGTGAGGATTATCCTATGACCTTTGAGATGATTAAATATGTGAAAGACTTTTAGTAATGTGCTTGCAACTCATAGGTGAGTGCTTGTTATTGTTACTATTGACTGCTTGCTGAGAATTTATCTAAATAAAGCAACATTACAGACTAGCTGAATACGTGTCCTACTGGAGATACTTGATCTCAGTAAGAGGCTCAATAGGAGCTATCCTGGAGAATGAGGCTCTAGAATCAAGTCCTTAGGCCAGATGGCAGGCATCTCCGACAAAAGAAAGCTAGAAAATGTTGTTCCAAAGCGCCAACTGCAGGAATGAGCAGCCCCGATTTGAGTTGTTGGTCAGGATTGCCGAAGAGACTTCAAAAATATTACCAGTGGTTGCTATTATCTTTGGTTACTATCCAGAGAGTAAAGGTAAATGACTATCGCTGAAGACACCATGCTCTTCATACACTGGATGAAGCCCCAGAACTAGAACTGACGTAAAGCCTCCTACCCAAGAAAAGCTTTCATGGTTTCAGAAGATGCCATACAGCTGACAAAGGTGGAAAGCCAACAAGAGTTCTACCCAGCTGTGGCACCTATAAACCATAACAATCAGCATTACATAGTAACTCCAGCACTGTAGTAGTGGAGCGTGTACCTTGACAGTAACTAATAGCTCTCTAATTGTATGTAAGGCCCACTCAACAAGAAGGATCTTCGTGTTGGGCACAAGCTGTGGTTCTTTGTCTTCCACTTCCTCTCTCAGGGTTTCCAAGTGCCACTGCCTACTGGAAGGATGAAGTAGAATCTGAAACAGGTGCAGTCTGCATTATCCTGGTCCTGCTGAGAATAAATACAGGAGTGTGGAGAGGGAGAAGGGCCTTCTCCAAGAATTTTAGAATTGCAGCTCTTCTAGATGATGCTCAAAGAAACAGCTCTCTTAGCCAATCTTCAATGAAACAGCTGGTGTGCATACACTTTATTTGGGGTGACCAAGGGCTTTATATGAACTTTGGAGAGTGGGAAGGGGTTTTTAGGGTGAATGTAAAATCATTGGCTAGAGTTTAAAGCCACGCGAATGAATCATTTGAATGGAGAGAGCCATTCCAGGAATCCAAGGTACTTGTTGGGTGGGTGCTTAATGGGAAAGAAGAAGTTGAACTTCTAGGTTTGCCAAGGGGTAGGTGATCTTCTTTGGGTAGAGAGAGGGGTAGAGAGAGTGGGAAATTGGACTCCCCAGACAAGGTCAGAGAGGGACTTCCCCTGCTGGAAAAAGGGAATCCTCCACTTCATGCCAAGCTCAAAGGACATGGTATGTCAAAGGACAAGCTATCTGGACATGGTAGACTTTGACTTTAAGTAGCAAAGTTTTCCAACATCTCCCCCTGTTTTATTTATAATGGAGAAATGTCATCATAGCACTGAGCCTCTATGTTGTGAACAATTTGGTATTGAGCCAGAACCTGATTGGTGGTGATTTTTGTAACACTATTTATCTGCCATTTTAAAAGTTGGATGAGGCAGGGTACCTGAAGGAACAGGGCTCCAATGGCTAGTATGGAGCTAAGGAGGGGGAGGAAGTCAAACCACAAGGGGGTTTGAGTATCATGGTATTGGGATGGTGGGTACACAGCATGCTTGGAGATCCTGGCGGAGATCTTTGAGCATTCGTATGTCTTGTTCTTTCAGCCCAGATTTGTTAACATAGAAACAGTACTCCTCCCACAACATAATGCAAGTCCCTCCCTGTTTTCCAGTCATCAAATCCAGAGCTCTTTGGTCTTAGATAGTAACCCCCACCACGGAGTTTATCTGTCATTGAAGGGACTCAAGACTGTCTGTAGTGGAAGCCATCACCTGATTAAACTTGTCTTGGAAATTGCTGGCCAGCTGGTTTGTCTGGACAAAGGCAGATGTCCTGGCCCCAGCAGATCCATGAAAGATGGTGAGTCCTACTCCTTCCAGCAAAGGAAAGAACATCTCTTGTCTCTCTCTGGCCTTCCTTTTCTCATAGAGATCAACCTGTGGAATAGTCACAACAGGAGGGTACAACCCTGGCAGAGAAATATAAGCAAAGGAAGCTATTTATTTTTCTTTACACCTAAAGAAGAGAGGGGATAACATACATGTTAAGCCAATAACAGTTTGATTGGCAGCACATTGGTGGCCCATTGGTGTAGGCCTATGAGAAAGACAAGGGGGTAGGTGTTAGAAGAATTTTAATCCTGGTCTGGAATCCTATAAGTGGGAAGTCACCTGTGTTACAATAAGGAAAGCAAAAGAAGGGGCTGAGGTCATTTATATCACCTGCTTAAGGAAGCAGAGAATGGAAACACCATGTTAATTATGCATCTGGGATAGGCATAACAGCTTGTCTTTGAAAAATAAACTGGCTTAAGTAGATGGTTTTATTTTTATTAATTGAAGATTAAATAATAGTTGTTAATATGATCTGTTTGACCTATGAGACATAGATCCAAGATGATTCTTTGAAGGGTAAAAGAACTTTTAAGTTTATAAAAAGAGATAAATTTTAAATATGTTAGAACTATCATTGTTTGTAATCAATCTATAAACAATATTGGGTTAAACGCATGAACATTCTCTTAGTTATTCCAGTTATTAGGGGAAAACACACATTTAAACAAATTTTAGAGAGACAAACATGGGAAATTGTAAGTTTTGGGTGGGCCGTACTCTGCCTATGTTGCCTAAATGTGAGTTGAGGAAAGAAAGCAATAATAGACATGTTAAATTGGAAGGGTAAATCCCATATGGCCTCAACTCTACACAAAGAACGACAAGCAGCTAATGGTTGCTGAGAGTAGGAGAAATAGTCTTCCCTAGGGAAGAACACAGTAGTTGTTTATCTGATACCAAATAGCTATGTCTGGAAACATATATACAAGTAGCATTATACCTACTGATCATATTATATTTATGTATTTAAGAGTTGTGTGCGTGTCTGTGTGTGTGTGTGTGTGTGTGTGTGTGTGTAACGTCAATTAACAAAAAAGAAGCCATGACTTCTAGTTTGAAATATTACAAGGCATGATATATGGAAAGGTTTGGAAAGAGGAAAGGGAAGAGGAAAGTAATATATTTGTAGTATAATCTCAAAACATAAAACAAATAATTCCAAAAAAGGAAAGGAAAACAAAAGGTGGCTCCAGGTGTAGAATGCCAGTTACTAAAAATATGGGCTGTCTAAACATAAGGCAAGTATAGGTTAAATGCACTTAAGAAGGGTTGAGTAAAGCTGACAGAAGCAGGTGATGTGGTGTTTAGCATAAGATAGCCTAGTCACTCATTTCACAGATGAGAAAATTGACACTCACTTGCTTTGTTGGAATGACTCCCTCAGGGTCAAACAGCTGAGAGAGCACTTTCCCACCACTGATGTCCTCCAACAGCACATCAGCATATTCAGGCTACAGCTGGATATATCCTGAGTCACAAGAAGAGTCAGGAGTTTGTGGGTCCAGTTTCTTTTGCCAGGCCCATCCATACTGAACACTGTTATGTATTCTGCAAATCTAAGAACTATTTGCAACATCTTGGGCATACATACTAGTTAATATGTAGAAAGAATTCTGAAAGTTTGAGGATTTAACATCAGATAAAACCCTTAAGTCTAAATATACTGCTATGAGTACTTACTACTGGCTAGTAATTCAAGAAATAGACCTCCCATGAATTACTGTCCTAGATTCTTTCAAAAGAATTATCAACAAGATGGAGTGGTCCAGCTGTCTATGATGGTCAGAATGTGACTATAAAACAGTATGACAATTTTGATGATGGAGAGGTCCAAGTTGTCTTCTAGGTAGCACTTATGCTATGATCCATAGGAAAGTTTTCTGGCAAGATTGATGTGCATATTGAGTTTTAAGCAGGCAGGAGCTTAGGTAAGCTGCAGCTAGCAAAAGGAAGTCTGGGTATCAGCTATGGGAAGTGAGCCAGGGACACTGGGATACAGGAGACCCAGTCATCATTACAGACAAGGCTGTGACATATATGGGAGGCAGGTGTGAAGGTTCAGACAAGCCTGAGAAAACAGGTTCCTTCTACAAACACATGAAACCATGCAATGATTTATGCACTGAAGAGAAAAGGCCAGGTGTGTGTTTATAAAAAGATTTCTACAACTGGAGTGATGTACAAAATTAGCTTGTGAAATGTGGGTTTGGGGATTTTAGTTTGGGCAATATTCATGGCACTATGGTCTGGGGATGAGAGTGATTATTTTGATTGGATATAAGGATAGATGAAGAAGAACGATAGCAACATTGCTTTTTCTACATACTACTGAGCAAACTGACCTCTAATGATTCTATGCACAGGACATGGGGCACTGGAGGTGGGATGGTTTGGGAGAGCCAGACAAAGGAAGCTGGTTTCATTTTTGATCTTTTAAATTCAAAATGTGTGTTGAATATCCAGCTTTGCTGTGTAGCCAAAGAAGGTAAATAGAAATGTCAATCATTGCAAAGACTTAATCACTAGGTATTTTATTTGGTATCATCATCATCATGATCATAATTAAAATGTTTACTTTATGTGTTTGAATGTTTTGCCTTTGTTTGTGTTTGTTCCTTGAAGCTGTAGAAGACAGAAGAATGTATTGGATCCCCTTGAACTGAAGCTGTAGATGGTTGAGAGCTGCCATGAGAGCCCTTAAACTTGGAGATTTGCTGCCTCTTCCTCTTCCTCTTCCTCTGCCTCTGCTTCTGCCTCTGCCTGAGTGTCTGTTTATCTCTCCAAACACACGACTTATCTCCATTCCATTTCTGGGTGCCCCCCCTTTCTCAAATTGTACATTTTGTAACTTTCCTTGCTCAGTATGCTCCTTCTTATTGCAGATCTCCATAAACATGGCCTCTAAAAACCACAAGACAAAGTCAACACTAGGCTGCCTGAAAATTTTCTCTGCCAAAACTATTCATCTACAACTATTTAATCTAGTCCCAGGCAGATTTTTCACCCAAGGACAAAAAGCAGCTATATTTTTAGCCGAAATATACCAAGAACTGTTTCTATGGCACATACAAAGATTCTTTTCCTCTGAAACTTCTTGATCCAGGCCCCCAAAGTTCAAATAACCCTCAGCACCACTGTGTTCCATATTCCTACTAGTATGGCCCAAAGTTCCAAAGTCTACCTTCCTCTAAACAAAAACCTGGTCTGGCCTGTCACAGAAATAAGTCAGTCCCTGATACCAACTTCTGTTTTAGTTATGATTTTATTGCTGTAAAGTGACATCATAACCAAGGAAACTCTTATAAAGGAGAACACTTTATCAGAACTGGCTTATAGCTGAGAGCTTTAGTCCATTATCATCATGGCAGGAAGGATGGTGGCATACAGGCAGATATGGTACTGGAGAGGCAGATGAGAGTTCTACATCTGAATACACAGGCAACAGGAAGAAACAATGAGACACTGGCTTGACTTGATCATCTGAAACCCCAAAGCCTACTAGTGACACACTTCCTCCAATAAGACCATACCTATTCCCATAAGGTCACACCTTTATAACACAACTCTTTATAGACCTGTGGGTACCATTTTTATTCAAATTACCACTATCTAGGTTCTAGCCAATATTGTGGTTAGCATTTAATGGCATATATCAAAATTTAGCACTTTACAGTATTTAGTAGATAGCAAGCCCTGACTCAGATTGTTACTCTTTTTTTTTTTTACTTAGTATGTATCAATAATAATTTTTTATTCGATATAATTTATTTACATTTCAAATGATTTCCCCTTTTCTAGCCCCCCCCACTCCCTGAAAGTCCCGTAAGCCCCCTTCTCTCCCGCTGTCCTCCCACCCACCCCTTCCCACTTCCCCGTTCTGGTTTTGCCGAATACTATTTCACTGAGTCTTTCCAGAACCAGGGGCCACTCCTCCTTTCTTCTTGTACCTCATTTGATGTGTGGATTATGTTTTGGGTATTCCAGTTTTCTAGGTTAATTCAGATTGTTACTCTTGGTGATATTGCTCACCACATACCACCAATGGTCATTATAATTTCTCTGAATAAAGGGAACATGCCACTCATAACTCTATGTTTTTGCTGTGAGTATTGCATTACTCTTTTTATTTAAAAACATAATCATGCAATTCTATAGAAATATAGAAGAAATATCTACCATCTAGTTAAGTGGTATGCTTATATGCTTGAGTAATTACTAGGGGAACAGATGGCCAATCCATTGTAGACAGGTAATTCTCTTAGAGAATGATTTAGTTAAAGATTGAATATGAAGATATAGTGTATTGTCTATGATAGCTGTATTTAGGAATTTTATGCAATAATAACAATAAAATAATTACATCAAAGAATTTTTTTGGTAAGTTGATGAACAACTACAACTCAATTATTGAAATTGAAAAAAACAGAATGATCTAGGGTACTAGACAAACATGTTTTCTTCTTTCTTTTCTTTCATGAAGGAACTGAGCATTTTAAAGCAATTACTCATCCATCTATTCATCTATCCATCCATCCATCCACCAATCTAATCACTCAATTTTATTTAATGAAGTATTTGTTAATGGGCCTCCATTCTTCTATAATCCAAACTGCCTTTATCTGCTTTGCATCCACATAATTGAAAGCTCCATAAAAATTTAAAAATGGGTAATAGATATGTATGTAGATAATTGCAAGATTAATTGGTGTAACCTTTAAAGGTATCAATTTTCTTCTATCACAGTCAAGCACAAAATATTGTGCAACTTCATAGGGAAAAATCTCATCTCCTTGGAAATTTATGTAGAGGAAATAGCAGAGCAGAAAAGGTTATGTATGTACATATGATGAAATTCTCTAGACTAAAATGCTCAATTCTAAAAAGTAATTAGAAACTCAGTATTAATTCTACATAGTGTTATGCAACTAGTCACAATATATACAAAGTCTCTTGAGAGATTTTGGTAAAAAGTAGTGATTTCATAGCTTAAACAGTTTATATGAAATCACCTGGACCTGGAAATATGACTCAGTAATAACAGTGCTTTTCTAACATTCATGTGGCCCAGGGTTCAATCTGTAGTACAACAGTACATTAAAAACAAATACATACATACATACATACATACATACATACATACATGCATGCATGCATACATACATAAAGGTCTCTCCCCAGCCCATCATCTTTACAGCTTCAGGAGGAAACAGTGCAAAACGGAAAAATTATTGAGAAAGAGTAAATTGAAAATAAATGCTTAGGACCATCATGATTTACCCCATCTTTTAAAAAAATTAATATTGTTTTGTAATATACTGTGAATATTAAGGAACTTTAGACAATATGCAGTCTTACAGGCAACAACAAAAAGGGCTTCCATAAGTTCAGAATTCAAGTAATCTTAGAGATATAAACAGTTCCTCAGAGTTTGACTTCACCTGTTTTCTATTGTAAGAGATATTCCTAACTATATTGAATTACACTCACTTACGAATTTAGCTACTTTTCCACAAAAGGCCTTCATTCTTTGGCCACAGGGATGCTGCTGCTGCCAAGTAAAAGCTTCACAGCTAAAAGGAAGTGACTGGCTTTTGAGAATTTTTTACATGCTATTACACACTTGCCTTTTCCAGATATTACCAAATATATTGTATATATTTGCCCTTGTTATGTGAAGGAATTATAACATTTATGTAAACTGGAAATACACTCTGCAGTCTTCATGAGAAAATAGAATATTTATCAATCAGTTTATATGCTGTCCATACAGAAGGAAAATGCTGGCTCCCCAGGGGTAGGTTACCACACCCAAACCAGAGTTTTCTTTTTCTTTTCTTTTCTTTTCTTTTCTCTTCTTTTCTTTTCTTTCTTTTTTTCTCTTCTCTTCTCTTCTCTTCTCTTCTCTTCTCTTCTCTCCTCTCTCTCCCTCTCTCTCTCTCTCTCTCTCTCTCTCTCTCTCTCTCTCTCTCTCTCTCTCTCTCTCTCTCTCAACTTTTTGGACCCTAATTTTCAATCACTCTAGACATTTTTCTAATCAATATAGGGCATCAGACATAAAAGTTTGTTGTTTTCACTATCAATAATAATGCCTCATTTTTATTTTGTATGATCATACAAAAGTGATTACAATTATTCACAATGACTGATTTAGAGTGGAAAGAGAGCATCTGCATGTCTGAATGAGAGGATTCTGTGAGGGAGATACTATTGTCTTGAAAATTTTTGGTTTTTAGACCCAGCTCTGCTAGGCTTGAAGTGTCTCCTGTCTGCATCCTTTGTCCTGCAAGGACCTTCTTAAATTCCATCCCTGTAACCAGCTGAAGATTTAAAGGCACAGTTCCCAGCTGTTTTCACTAAGACTCAGACACTAAACAGAGTTGTTTTCAAATCCTTTAAAAACAGAAAGGAAAAAGTGAAAGCCATGGCCTCTCTTCTTTGGTTTATATTCTATTCAAACCTCTCCTCTCTTCACAAGATTCACTGTAGATTTTTGGTGACTGGAAGAGATGTGTCCAAAAAGACTGAAGAATTAGATAACCTATCAGAAGGTTCATCCCTGATTCTTCTCTTCTAGGAGTGGGGCTTGTGAGATTTTTCCCACTCACACTGGCATGTCATCTGGTGCTATCGCTGTGCAGTCCTTGCTTAGGCAGCCTCATGGTTTCTTTTTTTGTTTGTTTGTTTTATTTTCTATATTCATTGTTTGCATTCCAAATTTCCCCTTTCCCAGTCCCCCCCTCCCCATAAGTCCCATAAGCCCTCTTCCCTCCACCCCTTCCCCAATCAATCCCCTCCCACTTCTCTATCCTGGTACTCCCCTACATTGCTGCATCAAGCCCTTCCAGGACCAGGACCCTCTCCTTCCTTCTTCTTGAGAATGATTTGATATGTTAATTGTGTCTTGGGTATTCAGAGCTTCTGGGCTAATATCCACTTATCAGTGACTGCATTCCATGTGTGTTCTTTTGTGATTGGGTCACCTCACTTAGGATGATATTTTCCAGATCCAACCATTTGCCTAAGAATTTCATGAATTCATTGTTTTAAATTGCTGAGTAGTATTCTATTGTGTAAATATACCACATTTTCTGTATCCATTCCTCCATTGATGGACATCTGGGTTCTTTCCAGCTTCTGGCTATTATAAATAAGGCTGCTATGAACATAGTAGAGCATGTGTTCTTATTACCTGCTGGGGAATCCTCTGGATTATATAGCAGGGTACACCAGAAGTGTCATGCCCAGTTCTCGGAATGCAGCTTTCTTGTCATATATAGAGGACACTGTCTTGAATCAGACATCCAGGTTCTCCAGCTCTTGCACTTCCCTCCAATTTTCCATGGCTGTTAAGTAGCATCAAAGATAAAAGTTGTTATTCTGATTCATGTTTTAAATGAAAGATGTATATTCTAGATGGTAACAGTATTTGAGAGGCATTTGTGTATTGAATTTTAAGTTCCCAGTGCACTGAAAGTTTGGCTGAAGAGGGTCCGATGTACAGCTGTTCTTCGAGGACAGTGGATTTTCAAGGAACCCGGATCCACAATGTGCTGTCACTACAGGTAAAGTGGTTTCCTCACCTGGCCCATATTTTGCAGAATGTAGGAATGCATGTGAGGTCATGACTATGAGCAAAGCCAGTTGGGGCAGGTTTCTTGTGAGGCTCTTTACTATAAACAGTGGAGATTTTTAAGTGGACCCAACATTAGCTTCCGGAATCACAAGCATGGAAAGGAGGCCTGAAGAACTAAAGTGAATCTCAGAAGCATCCGGTAAGCACCTGAGCACGTTTGTGTTTCTGGGTCCTGGTTAGGATGTATTTGAAGATACTGGGCTGAATAACCCACCTCTATTTGAAGTCATAGGCCAGTGGCACTCACAGCTCCATTTCCTGCCCTTTGCTTATGCCGATATATCATGCAACATGCTTCTAGTAACCTCTACCTTCTGCTCTCAGCACAGCTTAGACATCATTTAATTTCCTTCTTGAACCATTTTTTTTGTTTTATAAAATGTGACCTTTTCATAACTAAAATGTTCTCTTTAGAAAAATGACAATTTCCCTGGGATTAGAACTCTTTGCTGATACCACGATGCCATTATGGCTTCACTTCCCAGACCAACTGCAGCATGATTATCCTGGGCTGACAACCAGCAGATCCTGAGAGGGGAAGTGGAGCAGGAATGGCTGGGAGCAGAAGAGACCTCAGGCTCTGCTGAGCATAGAGAGAACAGGCTCTTGGGAGGCAGCTTCAGTGAGATGGTTTGTTTAATAGGGGAAACAAATAGTACCTAAACCTTTGGGGGATGGGTAGGGACTTTTGGGGTAAGTGGATTTCATTGGCCAGGACCAGGGTGTTGGGGAGGCCTCCTTTGCATAAGGAGGAATTCCAGCTGCTGCTAGACATAACCTTATAAGGGGAGAAGAAGTTTAACCTGGCTACCAGGCTACTTGGCCTCCTCTAGCAGGCAAAGACAGGGGCTATGTGTGCCAGGCGTACACCATTGTGTTCAATGGTGTCTCTGTGAGCTCTTCCTAGTTTAAACTGAAAAATATCCTATCTACTCATGCCAGTCACAGGGCTCAGAGCACACAAACAGGTTGCTTGAGATTCATTAGAAACCCATTTGCTTATGGAGGGAGGCTGGTTGAGCTAGACTCACAGATGTATATGAAAGTTCAGACTTTTAAAAACTCTGAAAAATTAGAATCTGTCTTCAGACCTCCTACCCTATACCCATTCAGCAGCAGAGGTGGGGTGTATGGAAGTCAACCTTGTGAGGGAAAGAGTGGGATGGAGAACAAGATGCCACAGGCTCTTTTGACTCCTCAGAGAACCCTGATCTGCTGCACATGGAATTAGATCCTAGATGGCTCCCAGAACACTAGTGAGACAGCAAAAAAGAACTGAGGCTAGGGCAGTAGCTGCTTCCCTCATCTTCACAGAAGTCCTAACGAGTGACAATAACCTCCCCGCTCTCCTCTGAGTAACCTCACCAGGCAGGGCTTTTATTGGAACACAGCAACAGTGTGGTGAGATACAATTGGCTAAGGACTTAGGGACTTGGGATTGGCTCAAACACTGGATATAAGCTTATACCCTGTGCAATGAGCTCATATCTGTATCCTGATGCTGGTCTTTTAGAGTCTGATTCCTGGGATTCATAATGTGATTCTGTCATCTCTCACACCTATCCTCAGTCCTGATTTCACAAGTAGATATATGCTATTGTCCAGAATATCCAGAGATATTCAGAATCTAGACTGTAGTAGAGAAACCAAGCAGGTGGGAAGCAGACAGATTACTTAGTGAGGATTTAACATGGGGGCTGAACAATGTACTTCTTTTCATTATGCCCTTGTTCCTAATAGGACACATAACTCCCCACACCCAGACACACTACATATATAGTAGTTCATATTCAATATTCCCACTAACCATCTCTACTTGGAGACTTCCAGGATTTCTTGCCTCAGCAATCACAGTACCATAGTTAGGATGCTGGCTCTGACCCAAAATATCAGGAGTCAAGCTCTCCCAAAGCCATTGTTTGACAGGATTGGGTACTGTTGTTTCTCTGGAGTTAGGACTCATGAACTGTAAAATAAGGATAACAACATTAGCATGGCTGTTTATAGGGTTATGGTGAGGTCTAAGTGAGAGAATGTTCCTGGGCAGTTGATATGTGCAGGGGTCATTGTCGTCATGACACAGAAATGCTGCTCTCTTCCCCCATTCCCTTCTTCAAGGGAAAATGTTGAAGAGAATTAAATTGAGACTTGCTAGAGATCACAAATAATTGTGTCAAATAGATGAAGAAACCTGATGCAGACCTCTGCCAACAGTGGAGGGCATTGCGACAAAAGTGTGCCCTATAGGAAAGCCAGGACTCTCACACAGCCCATTATTTGAGAGTTGTAACTCTGTGCTGACTCAGCCACAGGCAGACAGTAATCACAGCCAAGTTTATATGCTCAGAATTGATGTGGCCATATTTCCACATTCCCAGCAGCAAAGTCAAGAGCAAAGTGTGATTGGAACGTTTTTATAGGCCTAATCATGAGGTGCTGACAGGCTGGGTTTATTGATTGGCCCTTGCTTAACTTCTGTAACTCAAAGTGATCTGCCCATGCAAAGTTGAAGGTGTGCTAAAAGAACATCTTTTGTTGTTTGGTTATTTTGGGGGCAAAGAGTTCATCCAACCTTTATCCATTGAGAGTAGCTGGATTGGGGTGAAAGGAGGTGTCCTGATGAAATTTCAAGAGGATCTTAGTGAGCTATAACTCACAGCATCAATATATTTCTTTTAATTTCTGGTTACTTCACCCTGGGGAAAGCACTGAAAAGCATAAAGAGTGGGCTTCCCCAGCTACACTTTCAATTATCTTATTGTGTTTCTAATTGTGAAAATAAATTAGAAGACGTATATTAGAGTACTACTCTGAGTCATTGGAATCTATTGTTTTCCTGTTAAATGGTACTAATTATAGTTGTCACAGAAACCTGGAAAGTGCTTAGACTGATTGTCCAATCAATTTTCATCTTCTCTGTAAGGGGTAATTTCTTGACTGATATTGAAATTCTTCTCCTGGAAAGTGATTATACCTATGCACACAATTTGCTTGCTCTAAGATGCTCTGTGATTCTTTTACAACAATTCTAGTTATACTGTAGTTATGAGAATAAGTTTACTTGAAATATAAACTGATGACTTAGAGAAATTAATAGTCCAATCAACTGAGGATTGTGCCAAAGTAATAACATAAAGCATTTGTTATTTTGAGAGAAAAATGTTGTTTTAAAATGAGTATGCTACCTTATTTCTGTGTGTGTACTTTGCTTTCATTGTCTTTGGAGAATTATTCCTGCTTCCTGCCAATCTTCTTGCTGGATTTTATAGGGAGCAGATAGGTACGTATGGCCCATATATAGGTGGACGTAATGACTTCTGAAGTATATTGACTTGAATAAAATATTAGATCCTCCACTTTCTAATTGATATTTAACTTCAGTTGCCACCAGTCATCATGCACAAGGAGTAGTGGATAACTTCAATATGTTCTTTTGTTTAAGGTAAATCTATACATATATACATACTGTGTTCCTCCTGTAATGATAGTCACATTAAACCCACTTTAAAAAAACCTTCTTAATTACCCCCTCTTTCCTGTTCTCTCCTTTGCGTACGTACATAGGCACCTCCTGCAATCCTGATTTGGATCAAAACCAAAGAATCTCAGTAAATGTTGTGTCCTTGTGTTAAGGAAAACATGCTATGTTCCATAACAGTATGACTTGGGAAAAGAATACCCGATACATATTTGACATATTCTACAATCAAACTTCCAAGAAGCTTCTCGAAGGGGCCCCAGAGTGGGCCCAGAACACAATCAGATCCCAGGTTCTCAGCACAAAGGAGATTCATTTACATGCCCTGGTGGGGGCTTTGTGAAGCTGGTGCCTCTGAATCAGGCAAAGAGAACAAAAAGTGTCTCTGCACGAGTGGATTTTTAAGGAGAAAAAAAGAGGAAAGGAAGTCTGTGTTAAGATGAATTGATAAGTCCTGATCCGAACATGTTAGCCAGTATAGCTAAACAATGAATTTTGACAGTTGGACCTTGGAGTTTTGATAGCTTGAGAGTTTTTGTCAGGTATAAGAAAGTAGCCAAGTAGGGGAATAGACATTGGTGGCTAGAGCCTGTTAGCCTTTTCTACTTCCTAAGAAGTTTATTTCCCCTGAGTGATTCTTAGTCATCCCATTGACTGGAATAGCATGTGAGCAAGGACTTCTTCAGAAGATGTAATTTCTCTTTGTGCATTTGAGTTGAGTTTGACAAATCAGCAATCTTAGATGGAGATATAGCTGCTCTCAATACTCAGTATGGCCTGTTTCAAATCTTCAGGATAGAGATCTCAAAGTACAGTAAGTCACATTAGTGACATATTGTATGTAAGAAGAAAGAACCATTCTTATGGACCCCTAGTTTATTTATCATCCCTAGTATATGTGTGGCTTCTTTTATGAACATTAATTAGGTATTGTAATAAAACTGAATTTATGTAGTTCCACTCTTTACACATGTTTTAATTATAGAGCCCTCCAAATAATGCTACAATTGTTTATGTGTATCTATAACACACATAGTAACCAATTCATGGATTCCCTGAAGCAGTCCCTGAAACAAAACCATTCCCCAAGCAGCAAACAAACAGAAATCAAAATCTCCTGCATCATCTCAGTTTCTTTTTGTGTTATTGTGGTAAAGTACGTTATGAAAGCTGATTTAGGGGAGGAAGGGTTTATTCTGGCTCACAATTCAAGGTAGTCAGTCCAAGGAGTGAGTGGAAGTTGAGGCAGCAAGAGCTTGAAGCAGTTGGTCACATGACACCCACAGCCAAGAAGCAAAGAGGGGTGAATGCTTGCCACCCCTCAGCTCCTGTTTTTCATAGACATGGTCCAGGATCCCATCATGGCATGGTGGTATCCATAGTAGGTGGGTCATTCCACCTCCATCAATGCAATCAAGGTCACCAAAGCTTTTTTAGCATCTATTGGTTTCCCTGTTCCTGGCTAGCTGCTGGTGTTTAGTAGTACATGTGGCAAGTGTGTCTCTTCTCTCATTGCAAAATCTGAGATCTCTGGTAAGAATAACTCATATGTTGTGGGTCGTGAACCTCCACCCTGGTTCTGCAGCCCCACCCAGCTCCATATGCTTGAGTAGGCAGGTGAATCTAATCTGGTGTCTCCATGGCAATAGCTGAGCACCAAAGACGGAGAACCAAGGAAAGAGACTTTAGGAGAATCTAGGCCCAGGGAAAGCAGATGTTCAGGAGTCTGAAATCAGAGAACACTTCTCTGAACCCCAGAATACATCTGCCAGAGGAGTCTCACTATACTGAATCAGCACCAAGGACAGGGATGGGGTTGCCTTTGTTGTTGTTATTGTTTGTTTTCTGTAGAGGAGTGTGCTTCAGGATGAGCAATTCAGAAATGTGTTTCACTGGCTAAGTACAGACACCTGAAATCGGCTGTGCAGCATTTCAAGATACTGAAGTCACAGGCTTTTCTCTAAGGGACCCCAGGGGCAGAGCAAAGTCTCCTTGCGGGGTTTCTGGGAATTTCAGGCTGCTCACCAGCTACTCCAGACTTTTAATGCAGATCGGTTTCTCAAGATCAGTTTATGTGAATGCTAGTGAGGCTTAGATTGAACCAATTATCCCTTATTTTAAATAAGATATACTAGGGATGCCAGGATTTGTTGTTGTTGTTGGGGAACTTTTTTCTTTTTTTTCTTTTTTTTTTTAAATATTTTTATTTTCTATATTCTTTGCTTACATTCCAAATGATTTCCCCTTTCCCAGTTCCCCCCACCCGCCCCATATGTCCCATAAACCTTCTCTCCACCCATTCTCCAATCACCTCTCTCCTTTTTTTCTGTCCTGATACTCCCCTCCAATGCTAGATCAAGCCTTTCTAGGATCAGGACCCTCTCCATACTTTTTCATGGGAGTCATTTGTTATGCTAATTGTGCCTTGGGTGTTCTGAACTTCTGGGCTAATTAATATCCACTTATCAGAGATTGCATTCCATGTGTATTCTTTTGTGATAGGGTTACCTCACTTAGGATGATATTTTCCAGATCCAATCATTTGCCTAAAAATTTCGTGAATTCATTGTTTTTAATTGCTGAGTAGTATTCCATTGTGTATATATACCACATTTTCTGTATCCATTCCTCCATTGAGGAACATCTGGGTTCTTTCCAGCCTCTGGCTATTATAAATAAGGCTGCTATGAACATAATGGAGCATGTGTCTTTATTGCATGCCGGGGAATCCTTTGGTATATGCCCAGGAGAGGTATAGCAGGGTCCTCTGGAAGTGTCATGTCCAGTTTTCTGAGGAAATGCCAGACTGATTTCCAGAGTGGTTGTACCAGCTTGCAATCCCATCAGCAATGGATGCCAGAATTAAGCAGCGCATACAGCAGCAAAGCTTGGAGCTCAGGCAGGGAAATCTAGCTTTGCCTTCCAGCTCCTGCTCTTTCTGGCTAAGCAGCAGGGTCTTCCTTTCATCTCTCAGCAGAGGTAAGAGGAGTGCCTACAGCACTGTGGCAAAGATGCTGGGCAATGATGTTCTATACCCCGGGGGCTCAGCAAGGGATGGTGAGGAATGAGAACAATCTTTTGAGGCCTTGGTAATATGATTTCTTTTATTGAAAACATATTTCCTTATATACTATATCTTAATTATGGTTTTCCCACCCTCTACTCCTGGACCTGATTTCTCTTCATCTCCTCTCCCATTCAGATCCACCCCTTTTCTGTCTCTCATTAGAAAACAGGATTCTATAGGATAATAATAAAACATAATAGGATAAAACAAAAACTAACATAATTTTTTAAATAGCTTTAGTGGAACATCATTTACAGTCTATGACAGTTACCCTCTTTAATATTAAATCTAATTTTAATTAATTAACTAAACATTTAAATAAATAGTACTTTAAAAGTAAATGAATAATTAAGTTAATTAAATATAATTTTATAATTTAATTGATTTATATTTAAAGTCATGTAGCCAAAATGACTACCTAATTTTAATATATTCTCATCAGGCCAAAATAACTTTAGATTTTCTTTTGTCCATGTATTAATTCCTGATTACATTCAGGACATGTTCCATTTAATAACCCATGGTAATCAGCATGTTTAGCGAGTAATTATAGCTTGTCATGGTATGATAACTATCACACCATAAATAAAATTTTAGGTATTTTACGTCTTTTGATAACTTAGTTGATATATATAATAGATTCAGAAAAAATACTGAATAATTTAATTTACATGGCTTCTCTGATACTTTTTAGTAATTAATCTTCCCCAAAAATTCATTCTTTGACAGTTTTCCACATTTTCTCTTGGATATTAAGATGTACCTGTCCTATATTATATCATATAATATAGTATTTGCTGATTCCATCAAGAAATATTGAAGAAGGATGAGTGAGATGACTCAGATCCTGAAGGCATTTACTCTACAAGCCTGGTCACTTGAGTTAGATTCCCAGACCCAAGTAAAGGAAGGAGGAACTGACTATACAGAGTTGTACACTAGTCTCCACATGAATACCACAGCATGTGCACATATGAGTGGGTGGATGCACATGTGCATGTGTGCACACACACACATACCACACATGACATGCGCATAAAGTTTTAAGATAAAAAATACATATTGAAATGGTTTGTATTGTTTCTCAGAAATAACAGTCCATGTTGATTGATGGTTTAATTTTTGGAATGTGTATGTATGTAATGTGCATATATGCAGGCAAAAGGTGCATGTATATTCAGATGTGCATTCAGGCCCAAAGTTGACATATAGCCTTCTTTAATTGGTCCATATTGAGGCACAGTCTCTCACTGACCCTTGCCTTTGGTTGATCCAGTTGGCCAGCTTATCTCAGGGATTCCTTGTCTCTGTCTCCCCAGTGTCTAAATTACAGGTGGCCTCCACACCTAATTGATTTGCCTTTTATGTGGGTTCTGAGAATAGGAACCTTAATTTTGACATTCAAATGGCAGGTAATTTATCCATTGAGCCATCTCACCAGTCTCCACTCAAGGTAATTATTCAGATAAACAGTTTTACAACCTTGTGACAAAACTTCGATAGAAAAGTACTTTCTGACTTAGGTGTGAAAAGGAGTAATTGAAATTATCTTGGATTCTGTTAGAAGCTAATTGGACAAGAGGCTCTAAGATTGGCTGTGAAGGCTGTGTAATAGCCTCACTGTTATTCAGGCACTACCAGACCAGGTACTAGCTGTGAGATTTGAAAATGGGTTCATTAACCCTGGAATACAGCATCCTTACTTGCTAACTTAATAGTATTGAATTAAGGTTCTACATCAAGTACAATTCTTACCAGGTGATTTTCAGGGAAGCATCAGAGAGGGACTTGAATTTAGCTTCAAATTAAGAGCCATGTTATACAAATGTGAACTGCTGCCATCAGGAAGGGGGAGGGAGTCTGGACCTAAGATCAGAGCCCAGGAATTAGGTTTTATTGGTGGCTGGCTGTACTGTTTCTAGTTGGTTTTTAAAATCTAAGTCCCCAAAGGGCCTTAGACATCAAGAGAATTTAAGTCCATCATATAAATGGTATACATTTGAGGTTCATAAGTGGATTTGCTAGTTAGAGTTACGGATATTTCAGAAGGCTTGATGTAAGCTGAGTTCCCAGAGTCTGCCAGGAGACAGACCTATCCTTTTGCCTCTCTAGCATCTAGGGATGTGTTCCCAATAGAGTGAAAAAAGGATGCGCTGTAATAGTGGAGAAAAATGTTTGAGAAACCACTTTTCCAATTTGGGTTGCAGAGAGTGGTATCAGCAGAGCTGTGAGCCAGCTGTTTGCCTCTTTGGTGCAAACTCTCAGAGCAGGTGATATAGTTTTCACATCTGTGGCTGGTTTTCTTTTCCAGATTGATAATGCTGGGTTGATAACAGGCAATAGATACCATCAGGGCAATTTCAGATTCAGAGGTTAGGAAATACTAGGGGGTTTGAGTGAGTAAGGAATGAAGTAAAGGCAGTTGACCTCTCCCTTGTAGTCGGGGCATGAACCCTTACTGCACTTAATTGAAGTCATGGTAAGTGCCTGGTAAGCAAAGTAGCCCAGTAGTTTTTTCTTGGCTTGATGATTACTCTTATTACCTTGGCTTCAATGATCTAATATTATTGGATCAAATGCTCTCTGGTGTTCAAAGATACCTAGCCTGATGGGCATAGTTATCAACAATAATAACAGGGGCTCAAATCCCCATCTTCATTATCTCCAGAGTAATGAAGACGCAGGGAATCAATGAGAGGAAAGGATACACAATATAATAACGTACAGAGAATGCCGTATTCGTCATTCTTGGGATATATTCATCAGTGACTTGAGATATATGAAAAGCAAGAAAAACATTATTTTTTCATGTGAAGAAACAGCCTGACTTGGTCAGGGCAGAGGAAGTCCTATGTATATACAAGAAAATTGGGATCTGGAACAATGGCTCAGCAGTTAAGAACACTTACTGCTCTTGCAGAGAATCTGGATTCACTTGCAAGTACCCAAGTCATGACTCACAATTGCCTGCAACTGCAGGGTTAAGCATCATTAGCCCTTCTCTGATCTCTGCAGGTAGGAGACAGGCACTCATATGGTGTACAAACATGAATGGAGAAAAAAAACCCATCCAAAATAAAATAAATCTTGTGGTTGACAAGAATTTACAAGAGACAAAATTGACTTGCTTTTTATCATTTTTTTTTTTTTTTTGGTAAAAGAGAAGGAGATAATATAATTTTCTCTAAAAGTTTATGGAAAAGAATATACAGTCTTTGAATATGGCCTTGGAGGTTTGGAGATTCCTATGGGGTCTCATTGGCCAATAACTCAATTATTATTTTTTTAATATTTTTATTTTCCATATTCTTTGTTTACATTTCAAATGATTTCCCCTTTCCCAGATTCCCCCTTCCCATATGTCCCATAAACCTTCTTCTCTCCACCCATTCTTCAATCATCTCTCTCCTTTTTCTCTGTCCTTATATTCCCCTCCAACCCTAGATCAATCCTTTCCAGGATCAGGACCTTCTCCATACTTCTTCATGGGAGTCATTTGTTATCCGATTTGTGCCTTGGGTATTCAGAGCTTCTGGGCTAATTAATATCCACTTATCAGAGATTGCATTTCATGTGTATTCTTTTGTGATTGGGTTACCTCACTTAGGATGATATTTTTGGTATTCTAACCAAACAAGTGAAAGATCTATACAACAAGAACTTCAGGTCTCTGAAGAAGGAAATCGAAGAAGACCTCAGAAAATGCAAAAATCTGCCATGCTTGTGGATTGGCAGGATTAATGTAGTTAAAATGGCCATCTTGCCAAAAGCAATCTACAGATTCAATGCAATCCCCATCAAAATCCCAACTCAGTTCTTCACAGAGTTAGAAAAAGCAATTCTCAAATTCATCTGGAATAACAAAAAACCCAGGATAGCTAAAACTATTCTCAACAGTAAAAGAACATCAGGGGGGAAAAGTATCCCAGACCTCAAGCAATACTACAGAGCAATAGTGTTAAAAACTGCATGGTATTGGCACAGTGACAGGCAAGTGGACCAATGGAGTAGAATTGAAGACCCAGAAATGAATCCACACACCTATGGTCACTTGATCTTCGACAAAGTAGCAGAAAACATCCAGTGGAAAAAAAAATAGCGTTTTCAACAAATGGTGCTGGTTCAATTGGAGGTCAGCATGCAGAAGAATTTGAATTGATCCATAAACTCCACTGTAAGTGGATCAAGGACCTCCACGTAAAACTAGACACACTGAAACTAATAGAAAAGAAACTGGGGAAAATCCTTGAGGACATAGGCACAGGGGAAAAGTTCCTGAACAGAACACCAATAGCTTATACTCTAAGATCAAGAATTGACAAATGGGACCTCATAAAATTAACAACAACTCAATTATATGTAATCCAATTCCAGTACAGGAAGCTTCATTTAGTGACAAGAGATATTCAATTGGTACTCTGTCTCTCCCATGATTTAGGTAACTTTAATGTATTTTAGGAATTTTCAACTGTATTAGGTTCTTAAATACCTCTCAAATGTTCCTTCGTTTTAGATGTCTCTCCCTGTATTTTCTCCTTTCATTTCCCCTCCTCTCCCTGACCACTTGATTCTCCCATTCCAGCCTCCTCCCATTATTATTATATTTTCTTATATGTTGTCAATTATTATATTTTTCTTCCACAATGAAATCTATCAGTTCCATCCAGTCTCTTACAGTATATTATCCCTCTGTGGATCTATTAGTTATTGCTTGGTTATGATTGGCTCCACATCTAATACACACATATAAGGGCATATATACCGTAATCATCTTTCTGAATATGGGATCCATCACTTAGGATGATTTTTTTTGTTTTATCCATTTGCTTACAAATTTCATGATTTAATTTTTTTGACAGCTGAGTAATATTCCATTGTATAACCATAGAATGCTTTCTTTATCCATTCTTTTATTGAGGGACATATAGATTGCTATCAATTTATTCTTATTATGAATAGACTGTCAATGAACATGGTTGACAAGTGTCTCTGTAGTAGGATGAAACATTGGGCATATTTCCAAAAATTGTATAGCTGAGTCTTGAGGTCAATTGATACCCATCTTCCTGAGAAAGTACCACTCTGATTTTTTACATTGACTTTATGAGTTTGCCCTCCCATCAACAATGGATGAACTATTCTGCTTGCTTCACATCCTCATGAGCAGGGGCTGTCATTTGTTTTGCTGATCTTAGGCCTTCTTCCAGGTGCAAGATAAAATCTCAAAGTAGTTTTGATTTGCATTTCCTTGATGGCTAAGGCTGTTTTTAATCCTTCTTTAAGTGTTTCCCAGCCATTTGAGTTTTATCTTTTGAGAGTTCTCTGTTTGGATCTGTATCACATTTTTTTATTGGGTTTTTTTTCTTGATATCTTGTTTCTTGAGTTCTTTATATATTTTCAATATTATGCCTCTATGGGATGTGAAATTGGGGGAAATTGCTGAAGACAACACATAAACAATTCAATGAAGATTGAGACATCCAGCTGGTACCTAAATCTGGCCTTTTCTCTTATGTTCCAGCATCCGTGGTACAGAAATGTACTCTATGTACTGTCTAAGGAGAAATATAAACACAAATCCAGCCATAAAAACTTTATCTACAAAGGTGTACTACAAGATATGTTAGAGCAATGGTGGCACAAAGCTTGTGAGAGAAACCAACGAATAACTTTTTTTTAATCAGTTTTTTTGTTTGTTTTTTTTGCGTATATATATTATATTTATTATATATGTATATATACACTATATTATAAAATATATATACTTTAGAGTACATATAGTATATACATATACCATACATACAGTAAATATGAATAATACACACACATAGATACATAGATACACACACACACACACACACACACACACACACACAAACATATATCAAGTCTCAGAAGTTCTTACAGTCCTCAGGAAATTCCTAAATTTAGAAGATTCATAATTGTCCTTCCTAAAATTCTATGATTAGCAGTGACTGCTTGGAAGAGGAGATCCTCCAACCTGTCAAACTGCCTGCAGTTTGTATAAGCATCTCCAGGATGTGGCTTTCATTTGTCAGTTCACAGGTTGATGTGAGGTTTCAGTGATTCAGCTGCTGGTGTATACTCCATGTTTCTGTAAGTAACTCCAATAAACTCACTGGCTTTCTGAGTTGGAATTCGGACTTACTAGGTTGATCCTTTATTAATGCCCTTTCTGGGATGAACATACTTCTGTTAACATTCTCCCAGCAAATGTCTCATAAAAATACAGTAAGAAGACTGGTCCTGGGGAACACCTGCTTCTAATAAACAGTTATCATGACCACTTAAAGTAAGCCTCAATGCGTGTAAAGCAATTGGGTAAGGATTGGCCTGGGATTATTTTTTTTCTTTTTCTTTTTAAATTTTTTTTATTCGGTATATTTTTATTTACATTTCAAATGATTTCCCCTTTCCTAGCCCCCCCCCCCACTCCCAAAAACTCCCGTAAGCCCCCTTCTCTCCCCCTGTCCTCCCACCCACCCCTTCCCACTTCCCCGGTCTGGTTTTGCTGAATACTGCTTCATTGAGTCTTTCCAGAACAAGGGGCCACTCCTCCTTTCTTCTTGTACTTCATTTGATGTGTGGGTTATGTTTTGGGTATTCCAGGTTTCTAGGTTAATATCCACTTATTAGTGAGTGCATACCATGATTCACCTTTTGAGTCTGGGTTACCTCACTTAGTATGATGTTCTCTAGCTCCATCCATTTGCCTAAGAATTTCATGAATTCATTGTTTCTAATGGCTGAATAGTACTCCATTGTGTAGATATACCACATTTTTTGCATCCACTCTTCTGTTGAGGGATACCTGGGTTCTTTCCAGCATCTGGCAATTATAAATAGGGTTGCTATGAACATAGTAGAGCAAGTATCCTTATTACATGGTGGGGAATCCTCTGGGTATATGCCCAGGAGTGCCAACCAATAACTTTTGACCTAAGGTCCATTTCCCAAGATAGAACCCATATTCAAAACTGCTTGGGTAACCAAGAATCCAGGGACCCAGGGAAAAACCAAATGATACTGGTCTAAAAAACACAGAAAAAATTATGTAGTGATAAAATGACTCCTAATAATATTCTGCTATATTCATAGATCAGTGCCTTGTTCAGCCATCATCCAACAAGCTTCCTCTAGTGGCATATGGAAACAAATATAGAGACACAACACCAGAAATTATGCAGAGAATTAGAGATTGGGAGATCTTGGAGCATTCAGTCCTAATTGGGATGTTTCTATAAAATCCCTACCCTTAGAACTCAGGAAACTTCACAAAAGACAAGACAGAAAGAGAGTAAGAGCCAGAGGGGATGGACAACACCAAGATAACAAGGTCCTCTAAATTAACATGAGTAAATGTTAATTACAGAAGAACTCACAGAGCCTGAGTCAGCACACAAAGACTGCATGGTTCTGCCCATGGTCTTCTGCATATACATACATACATACATACATACATACATACATACATATATATGCACACAGTGCTAATGCCCACCCACACACATACACACACACACACACACACTCACACACACACACACACACACACACACACACACACACATTATGTCTTCCAGGTTAGTGTTTTTATGGGATTCTTGATGTGTGAAATAAGTAGGTCTCTGACTCTTGTGCCTTCTCTAGGGCAATTTTCCTTCTGTTGATTTGTCTTGTCTAACTTTGATGTGATAGTTTTTGTTTTAGCTTATTCTATATTATTAAATTAAATATTTTAAAATCAATGAATGAATGAACCCACTGGGTTAAAAGTTAACAACTGAAGTATCCCCTATACTGGGACACTGGCAGAGAGAAAACCAGTTTTCTCCAGTGGAGTTATAGTAACCACTCCAGGACAGGCCTCATGTTCAGGAGCAGTTGATCAAAGTTTTATAAGTGTGTGTGTGTGTGTGTGTGTGTGTGTGTGGTTTTAAATGGTTAGAGTTGATGTTTTTGTTTGTTTGTCTTTCTTTTGGGGTGTGCTTTTATTTTGTTTTTGCTTTAGGGTGCTTTATTGGTTTAATGGGCTTTTGTTTGTTGAGAAATAAATTAAGTTTGGGGAAGTAGAGAGGGCAGGAGGAGCTGGAAGGCCTCTGAGGAACAGAAGAGTATAATCAAATTGAATTTAACTTTACAAATTGTTTTAAATAATAAGAAAGTCTTCAGAGGAAAAACATTTTCTAAAAGTTGAAGTAGGGGTTTTTAAGTTTTCATTGTATATCTGCAGTAAATAGAAAGAAATGTGATTTGATAAGAGAGGTAGTAGGGCATAGCAGCCTCAGAGCAGTTAAAGAGAGAGGCAGACAGAGATCGAAGGAAGTATGGGGTGGAAAGGAGTTGATGGGAGATCAAAGGAAGAATAGGGAATCTAAATATTTTAAGAGCAGAGACAGAAAAGAACAGGTAAGAAAAGGACAAGGAGGAGGAGGCAGCCAGAGGGAGATGGCCTGGCAGCTAAGGAGAGAAGATAAAGCTTGTTAGACTGAGTTGGCCACGTGTCCTGGCTTGAGTCCTCGCTTTTGTCTTTGGCCATCAGCATCAATACCTGCTCTCCAGCAACTGACTGTGATTCCATTCAAAGCTGGTGTTGTTTTCCTCCCCACTTGTGTCTCACTGACGATTCCTCGCAGCTTTGATCTTTGTGATTGGTTCTAATACAGCAGGACTCAGCAGCTGCATCCTTTACCTTCCTTCGGCCCTGACCTTGGGCATGATTTCTCATTACTGAGTCAGTCAGTTTGTCTGTCTGTCTGTCTGTCTGTCTGTTTTTGCCAGAGCACCTGTATAGTGTTATCTCCTTATGCCTTGCTTTCTTTCTAAATGCAAGGTGCTGCCATTCTTTTATAAAATTTCTTCTATTCTCCTCTTTGGGTCTCTGACTTCTGTTTGCAACCCATTCCAATGGCCTAGTTTATAATCTCATGTAGGGCATCCTCTAATTCTGCCAATACTGCTGGTCTGCTTACATGGTGATACATTCCCAGGAATACTTCACTGTTAAACACTTCCTAGGTTGGATGGTGCTGTATAATTATTTGGCTTGGGTGAATGTTGGCTCTTTGGCGGAGCTTAACTGGGAAGCTATAGAGTCTTAAAAAGCTGGGAATTAGTGGGAGGTCCTTAGAGCACTGGGCATGCTCTTGAAAGGGATTAAGTAGTTCTCATGTGACTGTTCATAGCTCTCTCTCTTTCTTTCTTGAGTTTTTTTTTTTTTTTTTTGAATAAGTTTGAGTGGGAGGCTCCTTAGTCTGTGTCTAACTTCCTGTTCAGCTATACGACTACTCCCAATGCTAATATGATCTTGTGTTATCTACCACCTTCATCAGTGTCCAACAAATCAGGCCAGCTAATCTTAAACTGTGAGCATCCTAAACTGTGACCAAATAAATATTTTTTCCTCTACGCATAGCTTGCCCTAGGCATTTTGTTATGCTATTTGTAAACAGACTAATAGAGAATTTCTTCTTTGTTCACCAGAAAACTAGGTATATAAATGTCCTAAAATGACTCAATTTTCCTTTTTAAATATTTTAATACTATATATTGCATTTTAACCTTATATTTATTTATTTATTTGCCATAGATAACATGTGTTTGGTTTTGTCTCTAGTAGAATGGCTACTTCCTGATGACAGGCTGTTGCTTCAACTTCATTTAAATATTCTTTGTACCACAGAATATTCTGATCATAAGTGATCTTTTTGTAAAATTTCATTTCTTAGAAAATGCCTCTAAAATAATTATTTTAATTTTTATTTATGTATATGTAGTGCCTACAGAGGCCAGAAGGTAGCAGTGTATCTCTTGAAACTGAAGTTACTGACAGTTGTCAGCTGCCATGTGGGTGCTAAGAACTGAACCCAGGTCCTTCTGCAAGAGCATCCAGTGCTCTTACCTTCTGAGTGAACTTTCCAGCCCCTCAATAAATACCTTCCATATTCTAAATAATAGAGCAATTAGTTTTAGAAGGTTATCCATGTGTAGATTTCTAAAGTAAATAAATATTTATTACAATCATCTAATAGTAAAATTATGAACAAAACCTGTATAATTTAACATACATACAGGTATTTATCCTAGTAAGCTCCCAAATTAAAGGAGGTACTAGTAATAATTTCTAATGTTTACCAGGTGACTTCTCTGTTTTAAACAATAGCTTGAAAACATTGCATAAATGTCCACTCCTGAGGACAGTAGTAGACTCATTGAATCAACTAAATCCCTAAGACTTGTTAACAGGAAGCTCTGTAATACTTGGTGCCTCTGGGGACTGATCTGAGAAGGGAAGACATTTTATTCTCATGTTACTTATGGTTTATGCTCGTGAACAGTTTACTCAGAAAACAACAGTCTTGAATGCATATAGCATATAATGTAATTAGAGCAGAGAAATCAGTTCCAAAGGTACAGAACATGATGGGCTATGTCACAGGATTTATCTGTAATTTAAACTCATTTAGAATCAGTTCTCCTTAAGATTCTCCTAGAATCAGTCTTGATGACTACTGACTCTAGAAATAATTATGGAGAAAGAACAAAATATGTTTCAGGAATCCACAGTATATAATCTGAAATAAAATTCTGAAACAAATTTTTGTCCTTTATGTTTTAGCCAGGTATCTGAAACTTGGGTTTTAGCCAGGGATGATATGGTGTTTTGCGATGCACTGAGTTGATTGAATAAATGGGAATAAAGTACATTGTGCAGACAAGCATTTGATGCCAAGTATACAATCTATTCCCTTCCCTGCTCCACATACCTTGCAATTCACTCTACCAACCACCATGGACATCATAAATTGTTGTCTTGTTCATGTTTGAAAGGAAGGTGGGACTTTTCTTCCAGCCTCCAATCAAAATGTGAGAAGAACCCCTGAAGCCTCAATTACCTGCTCTTTCAAAGTTCACAGGGATAGGGTTTTACTTTTCACAAAACATTTTCTTCTTCAGTGTTACACACTATCTTTAAATTTTCTATTAGAACATAATTTTATTGATAAGAATCTCATGTTCTTCCCACTACAAAGCAAATTTTCCTCTGTAACATATTTGAAGCTATGATGCATTGCCATATAAAACAACTAATTAAACTCTGTTCAACAACATTAAACAAATGCACTCTCTGAAGTCACTGGTGCACACTACAAATAAAGAACAGTTTAGAAAAGAAGAGATACAATTTGTGGAGTGAGCTACTGTTTGACATCTTTGAATATAATTCTTATATTCTTCTATATGTTTATTTGATAATTATCATTTTTACAATGGATAGATGTTCTTTTTGGAGCTAGAGGGAAGGTCTTTGACCATTTGTACTTCTGATTTATCAGAGTTCCTGTTATGGGTACTGTTCTATTTGCTGTGAAAAGGCATCAAGGTCAAGGTGACTTTTATAAAATGGAGCATTTAATTGGGGGCTTGCCTACAGTATCAGAGGGCTTGTCCTTTATCACCATGGTGAGGAGCAGGATGGAACTGAAGAAGTAACTGAAAAATTTATATTTATATTTGTGTATATTTATATTTATATACACAGTGGGACTTGAGGGTGAGAAGGAGAGAGACAATGGGCCTGGTATGGACTTTTGAAACCTTAAGGCCCACCCCAAGTGATACTTCCTTCATTAGGGCCACACTTTCTCCAGTAAAGCTGCATCTTCTAATCTTTCTAATCCTTCTCAAACAGTTGACTAACTGGGCACTAAGCATGCAAATAAATAAACCTCTGAGGCCATTATCATTTAAACCATTATGGCTTCCAACTGACTATATATTAAGGCTAGATTTTGAAAGAAACAACAACAACAACATTTTTGAAATTAAGCCAGGAGAAAAAAAATAAAGCCAAGAAAAGGAAAAGAAGACAGCCATTTCCTCTAAAAGTGCTCTACCTGAGAGAGAGTGAAGATTATGAAATTCAAACTGTTGCCATTAGAGAAAACAAATAACTCCTGGTAGTGACTAGAAAAACATTTATAATTCTAGAAACATTATAAATACGGTACAAAGGAAAATACTGGGAAGAGAGACTCTTGTTTATTCTGCTTATATACTGTGGGGGAAAATGATTGGCATTTAAAGCCCTTGTCCCTAAGAAATTGTAGCCTCCATGATGGCATGACCTTTTACATTGTCATATTCCTAAGGTCCCCAGCAATCACTGAGATTTGACAAAAGGAAGCATGTTCCACAGGATAATGTATTCCTGCCTAGGCTTGCTTCTTTGTTACTTTTCTTCTTAAAACTGAGGACTAAAACACATGTATTTTGAGAATTATGAGTGTTAGATAATATATGCAGTGTTAACATTTTGCTAATTGAAGAGAATTGTACCAATTCCTTTAAATTTAGCAGATATTATTATCTGTTGCATAATTCCCTGAAATTCTGAGATTACAGGACTATGTGAAACATGCCATAGAAGCATTGACTTTGAAAGGAATACAAAGTACAGGGAATACAAAGTAGTAAGGGAAGAATTTGGATTTTTAAATTGTCCTCCAAAGAGACATAATTGACAAAATAAATAAAATTGGTGCTAGAGATTTGCTTGAGAGCACTGGCTGCTTATCCAGCACAAGTTACCAGGACCCACGTGGCAGCTCACAACCATGGATAACTATCTGATACCCTCAGAAGCAAATCAAAGAAAGACAGATGTGTGAAATCCAGCAAAGAAAGCAAGATCAAGCAGTAGTTGTCACAGATAAATGATGGATGTTTATGAAAGTTCTAAGTCTACCTGACAAAGTAACCCCTGGAAATATTTAAATAGTAGTGTAAGCTACATAGGGAAAAGGAATAACAGAAAGTAGCTCCCTGCCAAGGTGGTAACTGCATATCTAAACCATGAGTATTATAAAATGGAAACACAGACAGAAACACATTTTCAATGTCTAGCATGTAGCAATATCCTGATAATTAATTTCATTCTCAATCAAATAGTCCTTCCTATTTCTCACTTATTTTGTGCCCTCAGATATAGAATTTTAAGTATTATAGTATTACAAATAGCTGGTTAGTTAAACACAAATATGACTGAAGTTTTTTAAAATGCACTTTAAGAAGTACTTTTAAGTACATTCTTTGAATAATATAGATTTTTTTCTTCAAAAAGCAATTTTTGTAACTGTGATTGTTTTTGTTTACTGTCAAGTTGAAAGAAATTAAAATCATCTAAAAATCACTATCTTTGATTTTAAGTTGTACTACAAAGCTATAGTAATAAAAACAACATTGTGTTAGGACACTTTGGCTAATGGAATCAGACTGAGGACCCCAAAATAAATCCATACAACTATGAAAGGTTAATTTTAAAAAAGAAGCCCGAAATGCATGCTGAAAAAAAAGACAGCATCTTCAACAAATGATGCTGGTCAAACTGGTGCATGCAGAAGAATCCAAATAGATCCAAATCTTATCATCCTACACAAAACTCAACTCCAAATGGATCAAAGAGCTCAACAAAAACTGAATCTAATAGAAGAGAAAGGGGAGGAAATAATAGTGGGAAAGTAGTCTCCAACTCATTGGAACAGAAAAAGATTTTTTTATAATATATTTTTATTTTCTATATTCTTTGTTTACATTCCAAATGAGTTCCCCTTTCCCAGTCCCCCCCTAACCACATGTCCCATAAACCTTCTTCTCTCCACCCATTCCCCAATCACCTCTCTCATTATTCTCTGTCCTGATACTCCCCTACAAAGCTAGATCAAGACTTTCCAGGATCAGGACCCTCTCCTTACTTCTTCATGGGAGTCATTTCTTATGCTAATTGTGCCTTGGGTATTCAGAGCTTCTGGGCTAATTAATATCCACTTATCAGAGATTGCATTCCATGTGTATTCTTTTGTGATAGGGTTACCTCACTTAGGATGATATATTCCAGATCCAACCATTTGCCTCAAAATTTCGTGAATTCATTGTTTTTAATTGCTGTGTAGTAGTCTATTATGTACATATACCACATTTTCTGTGTCCATTCCTCCACTGAGGGACATCTGGGTTCTTTCCAGCTTCTAGCTATTATAAATAAGGCTGCTATGAACATAATGGAGCATGTGTCTTTATTGCATGCCGGGGAATCCTTTGGGTATATGCTCAGGAGAGGTATAGCAGAGTCCTCGGGAAGTGTCATGTCCAGTTTTCTGAGGAACCACCAGACTGATTTCCAAAGTGGTTGTACCATCTTACAACCCCACCAGCAGTGGAGGAGTGTTCCTCTTTCTCCACATTCTGGCCAACACCTGCTGTCTCCTGAGTTTTTAACCTTAGCCATTTTGACTGGTGTGAGGTGAAATCTCAGGGTTGTTTTGATTTGCATTTCCCCAATGACTAATGATGTTGAGCACTTCTTAAGGTGCTTCTCAGCCATCTGACTTTCTTCAGGTGAAAATTCTTTGTTTAGCTCTGTACCCCATTTTTTAATATGGTTATTTGGTTCCCTGGGGTCTAACTTCTTGAGTCCTTTATATATATTGGATATTAGCTCTCTATCAGATGTAGGATTGGTGAAAATCTTTTCCCAATTTGTTGGTTGCCATTTTGTCCTTTGCCTTACAGAAACTTTGTAATTTTATGAGGTCCCATTTGTCAATTCTTGATCTTAGAGCATAAGCTATTGGTGTTTTGTTCAGGAACTTTTCCCCTGTGCCCATGTCCTCAAGGGTTTTCCCCAGTTTCTTTTCTATTAGTTTCAGTGTGTCTGGTTTTACGTGGAGGTCTTTGATCCACTTGGAGTTGAGTTTAGTACAAGGAGATAAGAATGGATCAATTCGCATTCTTCTGCATGCTGACCTCCAATTGAACCAGCACCATTAAGTGTTGAAGTCACCCACAATTATTGTGTTAGGTGCAATGTGTGCTTTGAGCTTTAGTAAAGTTTCTTTTATGAATGAGGGTGCCCTTGCATTTGGAGCATAGATGTTCAGGATTGAGAGTTCTTCTTGTTGTATTTTTCATTTGACCAGCAAGAAGTGTCCCTCAGAGTCTCTTAATGACTTTGGGTTGAAAGTCAATTTTATCTGATATTAGAATGGCTACTCCAGCTTTTTTCCTGAGACCATTTGTTTGTAATATTGTCTTCTAGCCTTCTACTCTAAGGTAGTGTTTGTCTTTGATACTGAGGTGTGTTTCCTGCATGCAGCAAAATGTAGGGTCCTGTTTATGTATCCAGTCTGTTAGTCTATGTCTTTTTATTGGGGCATTGAGCCCATTGATGTTAAGAGATATTAAAGAATAGTGATTATTACTTCCTGTCATTTTTAATGTTATTTTAAAAATTTGATTGGTTCTCTTCTTTTGGGTTTGATGAAAGAAGGTTACTTATCTTGCTTTTTCCAGGGTGAATTTTCCCTCTTTGTATTGGTGCTTTTTTCCTATTATCCTTTGTAGGGCTGTGTTTGTGGAAAGATATTGGTTAAACTCGGTTTTGTCATGGAATACCTTGGTTTTTCCATCTATGGTGATTGAGAGTTTTGCTGGGTATATTACTTTTGGGTGGCATTTGTGTTCTCTTAGAATCTGTATGAGATCTGCCCAGGATTTTCTAGCTTTCATAGTCTCAGGTGAGAAATCTGTTGTGATTCTGATAGGTCTTCCTTTATATGTTACTTGGCCTTTTTCTCTTACTGCCTTTAATATTCTTTCTTTGTTTAGTACATTTGGGGTTTTGATTATTATGTGACGGGAGGTATTTCTGTTCTGGTCCAGTCTGTTTGGAGTTCTGTAGGTTTCTTTCTATTCATGAGCATCTCTCTCTTTAGGTTAGGGAAGTTTTCTTCCATAAATTTATTGAAGATATTTGCTGGCCCTTTAACTTGTAAATCTTCACTCTCATCCATGCCTATAATCCTTAGTTTTGGTCTTCTCATTGTGTCCTGGATTTCCTGGATATTTTGGGTTACAAGCTTTTTGCATTTTGCATTTTCTTTAACTGTTGAGTCCATGGTTTCCATGGTATCTTCAGCGTCTGAGATTCTTTCTTCTATCTCTTGTATTCTGTTGTTGATATTTGCATCTATGTCCCCTGATTTCTTCCCAAGGTTTTCTATCTCCAAAGTTGTCTCCCCTTAAGTTTTCTTAGTTGTTTCTACTTCTTTTTTTTCAAAGAATAAAAATATTTTTAATTAGTAGTATATGATAAATTCTACTGTTTCTACTTCTGATTTTAGATCCTGGCTGGTTTTGCTTAGCTCCTTCACTTGTTTGTTTGCGTTTTCCTGTAATTCTTTAAGAGATTTTTGTGTTTCCTTTTTCATGATGTCAGCCTGTTGACCAAAGTGATTTTAAATCCAAATCTTGTTTTTGGCCTCAGGACTGGAACCTAAGCTCTCTGGGGCCGGACCCACCGGAGTAAGCTATGTCCTCCCAGCCTGCCTCCAGGTGCACAACAGGCCTCTTGTACTTCCTGGAGACCGAGTGCCGTGGCCCAGGCTGTTCAGATCATGAAGCAGACACCTGAAGGCTCCCGCCTGGGTCCTACTGGACTCACCAGAGCACACTGACTCCTCGCAGCTGGCCTCCCGGGTGCCCCTTTGGCCTCTTGCATGGCCTGGAGATGTGGTGCTGTAGCGTAGGCTGTTCTGGATCCCAAAGCCCCTGAACTTCTTTCAATGATTTTTTTTGTTTCCTTTGTAAGGGCTTCTAACTTTTGATCCATTTTCTCCTGAATTTCTTTAAGAGATTTATGTCCTTCATGTGTTCCTGTAACAGCATCATGACCAGGGATTTTAAATCCAAATCTTGTTTTTCGGGTGTGTTGGGGCATCCAGAACATGCTGTTAATGGAGAATTGGGTTCAGGTGCTACCATATTGCCTTGATTTCTGTTAGTAACATTCCTACATTTGCCTTTTGCCATCTAGTTCTCACTGGTGTTAGTTGGTCTTGTTTTCAATGCTGGACTCACCCGTGCAATCTGCCTCTTCCCAGCTGGTCTCTGGGTGCACAGCTGACCCTCCTGCACTACCTGGAGATGCGGTGCTGTGGCTCAGGCTGTTCCAGATCCAGAGGCGGAGACTGGAAGGCTCCTGCCAGAGGCCTCAGGACTGGATCCTCTGCTCTGCAGGGCCAGACTCACCAGAGCAAGCTGCCTCCTCCCAGCCAGCCTCTGGGTGCACAGCTGGCCTCTTGTACTTCCTGGGGATGTGGTGCCATGGCCCAGGCTGTTCCTGATACTGAAGCAGAGCAGAAAAAGACTTTCTGACAAGAACATCATTACATAGGTACTAAGATCAACAGTTAATAAATGAGACTTTATGAAACTGAGAAGCTTCTGCATGGCAAAGGACACTAGTGTTTAGAAAAAGTGGCAGTCTATAGAATTGAATAAGATTTTTACTAACTACATAGCTGATAGAGCACTAATATAAAATGTATAAAGAACTCCAAAGATATAGATATCAAAAGAACAAATAACCTAATTAATGATGGGGTACACAACTAAACAAAGAATTCCCCAAAGAGGAAATTCAAATAGCTGAGAAAAACTTAAGAAAGGGTCAACATTCCTAATCATCAAGAAAATGAAAATTAAAACTATTTTGAGAGCTCATCTTACACCCATCAGAACGACTGAGATCAATAAAACAAGTGACAGCACATGGTAGCAAGGATGTGGAGTAAGGAGAGCATTCATCCATTGCTGGTGGGAGTGAAGACTTGTATATCCACTCTGTAAATCAGTGCAATGGTTCCTCAGGATGAGAAAAATAAATCTAGCTCAAGATCCAGCTACATGACTATTGGACATATACTCTAAAGATCCTTCATCCTACCCCAAAGACATTTGCTCAAACATGTTCATTGCTGCCATATTCATAATAGTAAGATATTCCAAACAACCTAGATTTCCACCCACAGATGAATGGATTTAAAAAGTGTCGTACATTTATATAACTTAGTATTATTCAGGTATTAAAAATGAAATAAAGAAATTGAAAGGTAAATAGATTGTACTAGAAAAAGAGTATCCTGAATGAGGTATTCTAGACCCAGAGAAACAAATCAATATGTTATTTGCATGTATGTTGATATCTGCTAAGTCTAAGCTACATTCCACAGAACCACAGAGGTTAGGTATAAAGTGAGGGATTAAGGATAATAGATAGATAGATCTCAATATGAAAAGAGAATAAATAGCTGTAAATGAATGGATGGAGACCCTGGAACAGAAAGAAAGGTATAAAGAAAGGGGGGAGGAACACAAGAGAGGGGTTATAGGGAGGAGCATCTATAATTAAGGCACAACTGAAGCACAGTGTAGAACCTAAGACAGTAGAAGTTTTTTAAGAAATATACATATAGGAAGGTGATCTAAATGAAATCACTAAATAATGGGGGTGACAGTCTCAAAAGTATCAAAAATATCTTGTCACCAAATGAAATTTCCAGTACTGGGATTGGGTTACATCAATTGAGCTGTTGGCCAAAGGAGTCCCGTGGAAATCCTCCAAACAACTCATGATATTGCCAAAGCTATAGGTTGCTCTACACAAACATGAGAAGTGAGCCAGTGCCAAAAGAGAATGTTAATTCTTCATGCTACCAAAAGCATGGTAGCATGGTTCTATTACAGAAGACAACCTCTACACCAAACATAGAGAAGTGAGCCAGTGCCAAAAGAGAATGTTAATTCTTCATGCTACCAAAAGCGACATGTAAACAAACTCTCTGATGGTATTTTGCCTTCAAGATATGCTAGGGCAATTGTGACCCAAAGCTTTTGGGAATAACCAACAATGATCTGATTTAACTTAAGGCCCACTCCATGAGCTATACTTGATAGCCAACATTGCTTGGGTGAACAAGAACCAGACACTAGACAGACCAGTGGTCTAAAGTAAGCCTAACACTGCTGTTCTAAAAACCAAGAAAGAAAAAAAGCTAACAGTAAAATGACCTCTAATGGCATTCTGCTATATTCATAGGTCAGTGTATTGTTTAGCTGTCATCAGAGAAACGTCCTCATACAGTAGATGGAAACAAATACACAGACCCATAGCCAGACATTATGCAGAGAGTGAGAGACCCTGGGACATTCAGCCCTAAATGGGATGTCTCCATCAAGTTCCTCCCTGTAGGACTCAGTGAACCCTTAGAAGGAGGAGATAGTAAAAGTATAAGAGCCTGAGTGGATGGAGAACACCAAGTAAACAAAGCCTCCTAAATTAACATGAGCAAAGCTCATATGAGTTCACAGAGAGTAAGACGAACATGCGCAGGGCCTTCACATGTCTCTACCAGGTCCTCTGGTTTTCTATTGTGGTTTCCAGCTTAGTATTTTACTGGAGTTCCTGAGTGTTTGAATGAGTGCTCTCTAATTCTTTTGTATTCTCTTGGGCTCTTTTTCTTCTGTTTGTCTTGTCCAAATCTGATGTGTTAATGTTTTGTTTATCATGTTATATTTATTATAGACTATTATAATGTTATATTATAATATAATTATTCCTTAGAATATAAAACTAACTTGGGGAGGGTCCCTAAATTCTCATACTAGGGCACATTCCAGATTCCTCTAGGTGCCACTTCCTAAGGGTTCGAATGTTCCCCTACCTCAAGTTTACAACAAACAGTAAACAAATCTTAAGAATTTGATCTTTGGGGAGACAATTTAGATTTAAACTTCAGTAGTTACTGTGTCTCTCTTGACGATGCTTTGCCACTTCACAAGGACATAGTACAACGTGTTTAATTAAGTATCTAATAGCAAATATTTCTCATAATGATAGCATCTAACAAATCAAAAACTTAACTTTGTTCTATCTCTTAGTTTTTTTGTGTTTATTAAAAACTTATATGGTAACAAAAAATAAGCAATCAAGGAATTAGATTCTCTGCTTAATCTACAAAAAATCATCTCGGAGATAGGCCTCTGGGCCCACCTATTGGTGGGACCATTGCTATGTAGGGGTCCAGGGCTGTGGAGGAAGTGATTTGAGCACTAGCAGACACAGGCCCATCACTCTCAACTGCAGACAAAATGTGCCCATCTGCTTTAAGGCCTTGATGCTTGACTTACCTACAATGATGGACTGTAACCGGGAGTTGTGAGCTAAGCAAACCCCTTCTCATTTTATTTCTTTTGTCAGAGTATTTTATCGCATCAACAGAAAAGAAACTGAGACAAAAATAAAGTAATATTATAATTCTTGACTAAACTGGACTTCCATCTCACATTTTCATCATCTAGGGTGTTGCAGAGACTCCCACGGGCTCTCCTATCACACTGTGTTCCAAGGGGTGATGGGATTCACAGTGTCTGTCAGAGATTCTCCAATTACCACCCTGACTTTCCAAAGAGTTCACCAAGCAGAACCATTTCCAGATGTTAGTGGAAGACTCTCAAGACCTAAATAAACGATGCCACTCTTCAAGCAAGGAAGCAACAGCAAGCTATCAGGCCTCCACTTTTCCTTGGCAAACTTGTTTTTTACCCCACTCTCTTTAGTTAAATCCAGACACCTCTGACCGTTTCCTCCAGGCAGAATGCCTCCTTACCTTTTCTGTCTTGGAAAGATACATTTTTGAGACATGGAGAATAAATTCATGTGTGTTTTCCATCTAGAATAAAAAAAGTGTTAGATATATTGAAACAAAAATCAGCATAGTATATTGAATATTAGTAGTTATATTTTCATAAAGAATAGGTTAATAAGTTCAATATTAACCTCACTAATAGTACATAGTAGAGGTATCTGGAACTGACAATAAGGATATTGACTGATATTGCTTGGGGGTCCAGATGAACTCTGCACATTGTTCACTATCTCAGGAATGCTGCTGAAGTTCGAACAAATTTTCCATCTCTCTTGGATTAGTTTCTCTGTAAAGAAAATGTTCTAATCTATAAATCGATTCCACCAAATCATTTTTTATGATTTTTATGACACTTTTCAGATGAATAACTTTAACGAATGACTGTACATAGTTCTGAGATTTTTTCTTTTACAATATCTTTTCGATCAAGAGGGGATATAGAGGCTCTCAATCTCCTAGCTTCACAATTTCAAACTAAGAACTAATATTGGTAGAGTCCTCATTTTGTGTAAAATGGGAACTTAACCCCAGCCTTAACCATTCACAGATCAATCATAAAAATCAAAAGAGAAAATTTAAATAACAAATTATAAACTTTGATGTATATATTAATTTCCAGTGGTATGCCCACTTCTATATCTCTCCCCCTCTCTACTGTACATTTATTTATCTAGATGGTAATCTCTGTAGATATCTGTCTCACACAAGCTAACCATCTGAAGTTATCTTTTGTTACACTTCTACAACTATTCAATTGTGCTGGTGGCTTTTCCAGGTTTGGAAAATTATATAGACTAGTTCATGTTTCCTTTTAATATTCTGTAGTTTTCCCTAGACTCTGTTAAAAAATCATGATTAAAAACTGGCAGAGAATAATTTATTTGCACCCCATTTTTCAGTGCTTCACTGGATGATCAAACTCATATTTCTTCTACTCTTTATTACACAAAGCATAAATTATGCCAAAGAGGAGAAAAGTATAATTGGATTATTTAGGGCTTCTATTTTATAATGATACCTAATTTTACAATGAAGCACGCACTGTTATAGAAATGGGATATGAAACATCAAATGGAGCATTTAAATTCAGAGAAGTGTGGTTGATGTGCATTTTGCCCTACCCATAATTACTTTTGGCTACAGAGTATTCTCTTTAGTAAGAATAGGTCATATTTGTTTTGAAGTGAAAAGGAAGAATAGAGCTTGATTCTGGTGTTCTGAAAAATCTCTCTCTTTTTTTAAGTTAAGAAAATATGTCTGTGCTGTGGAGGCTCTGAGATCCCTTGGAAGAGACTACCACACCATGGTCTCTCAGGCTTAGTATAAGTGTTACATGTTTATATTGATTGGCCAAGAGCTCGCTCAAGTCCAATATGAAGGTCACCTGTGCACACTGTGTGTTGATAGTAGGGGAGTAAGGCAGCTCTTTATCACTTGGGAATTTCTCCAGTTTACCAATCTATAGGTTGGCTTGTTTGTGCCTGGCCTGCTGGCTTCTTTGTTCTGTAGATGGCTCCTCGATATCCGTCTTAGTCAGCTTTCAACTGCTGAGACAAAAGCACCTGAGACAAATAAAAGGAAGAAAGCTTTATTTTGACCATGGTTTCAGTCTATGATCCCTTGGCTCTATTGTTTTTTAGCTTGTAGTGAAGCAGCGCATCATGGTGTAGAATGTGGTAGAACAACCTTCTTATGCTGGCTAGGAAGAACGCATAAAGGAGAGGAAAACTGGGGGGAAGGAGGAGGGAGTGGAGGAGGATGAACCTTAAAATTCCTTTCAGCAGCATGATACCAGTGACCAACTGCTTCCCTCTAGGCCTCCTTCCATCATGTCCCAATTTTAGCACAGCTGATGACCAAGCCTTCCTTAGGCATGTTGGTCTTTGGGAGACAGTTAAGGTTCAAACCATAATAATTTGCTTTATGCCTTGTTCAGCTCTGAGTCGTAGCATACTCAGTTATGGGACTTATGGATAATACAGTGAACTAAAATGATATCACCCTTGCTTTCATACATCATACATTCTAGTAGAAATGACAGTAAAAAACCAAAACCAAAATAAAACCAGAAAGATGTTAGCAATCCTATATCCCATTTTATTATAAAAGTCAAGAAGGATACTTCATACACTAAAAGACTAAATATAAAAGGACATCTTATTGGACAGGGAGATGGGAGAGAGCATCTTTGAGGTGACTAAAATAAATACATCAAGGCATGTTTCAGATGAAATGTCAGAGCGAGACAAGGCCTTGCCTGGAGAACTCTGAGGCTAAAGACTGACTGCACCACATGATGCTTCAAGAGCAGTCGGGGGGCGGGGGGGGGGAACTGACGCTGGAGGGTCCTAGAGACACTTTTGTTCCTGATGTCACTGAAGAGTGGAGATTTGCAAATTGCTTGATACAAGTGTGATCCCTGCTTTCACAGTCAGCATGATTGCACCCTAGCAAACCTGAGTGTATGTGAGCCAGAGAACCTGGCACTTCCCCACACATTTTCATAAAAGCAAAGAGACAAGAGGCAAATGGCATTTTGGGAAACAATGTTCTTATTTATAAAAGAGGCACATCTGGTTTCAGAAAAGGAGTGGCATGGCTTCTGACCATTGAATGGAAAGCATCGAATGTAAAGTGTGTTTTCTAACCCCCATGGTGTTGACCCTAGAACCTCGAATTTATTTGCACCCTAGCTTCCTTTACCTTCCATGGCTCCCCAGTCCCCTACGAAAGCTTCCATGACTTTTCATCATGTCAGACATTCCTCGCATGACAGAGGGCCTTCTAGTCTGTTAGTCGCTATTTGCTCATTGTTACTAATTTTATATTTCAATGATTTGAATGCCGCCTCTACTAGCTGCATAGAATTATTATGATATTTTATCTGTGTTCAGGTAAGTTGGACAAGGATACAGGCTCAGACACTAGAGACACTGGGAAGCCTCTATTCTCCTAAGCTGCAGCCTGGGGTCCCATAGATCTGATTTGATATGGTAGACTTATTTGTTTTCTTGTATTAAATTTCTCTTCAATCTGAGCCTTCACCATCCACTGCCTTGGCACTCTCGTTAAGATGCAGGTTGTTTTCCTGGTGATAGCCTGGATAATTTCTCAAATCTGCAGGCTACAGTCATACTCCTCCACAGGGCTTTGAAACACTTTGCACATTGTCACCCCTCAGCATCAACATTTACCACTCTCACACTCTCCCATAAAGCTTATGTAACAGGCAGGCATAGCAAGTGTGACAGCAAGAATTTCACACCGGGGTGTTCATTCTCCTTCACCCTACAAAACAAGGTGTCTCTTGCCTGTCAATCTTTTTCAGTCTTTTGTCCCAAAGACTCGTTCCTGCCTTTCCATAATGGCCATGGAAATTTATTGACATTTAGAGAACTTACCCCCGATAAAGTGCATTTTCATCCCCATCATCGACCCGAATCCTGTTCATCGGATTCATCACAGAGACCTGGATCTACCCTCAACTTATTTCCTACTAATTGTCTTCCCCTGCTCTGGCTCCCTTGAGAACAGCTTCATCTCTGTATATCAGCTTATTTTTATTAACTTAAATGAACTATAAAAAACAAGTGTCATTATTTAAAGAGCTCTTGGTCAAAACATTTGGTTTTCAGGACATCTGCAGACCTTGAAGTTATGTGGGCTCAGGTCTGTTGTATGTTAGTGGCTTTTGTGCAGAGAACAAACCAAGAGTCTAAGTTATAGCTAGCCATTTGGTGGCACCTTTAGATTGAACATCTAATCTTAGCAGGAGGCTAACAAGTTTGGGGCCAATTTAGGCTATATGATAAGACGCTGCCTTATACACACTCCCAGAAAAAGTCCAATGTGTTAGATTTTCATCTGAGTTACATTTATAACATCTAAAACTGCCTTTCTTCTACTGTCAGTTAATTTTTCATCTATAAGGACTAAATATCGATATCACCCAGCTTTTTTCCACTGACAAAACACTTGTGATAAACAACTTATAAGACGGGAAAGGCATTCTTACTGAAATAGCTCAGTTGGGAGAGCATTAGATTGATGCAGGAAATAGTAAGTGTAAGGATGAAAATGGGTGGATCTCAGGGACTTCCTGGCCAGGCTACCTAGATCAATAGTGAGCTCCAGGTTCAGTGAGAGACCCTAGCTTATAGAGGAAGATGGAGAGCAAGAGATGCAGACATCTGCTGTCAACTCTGGCTTCCACAGCGCATGCATGCATACACGTGCATATCCACCATCCACCCACCCATCAACTCACCTGCACCACCACTACACACCCTCTCAAAAAAAAATTAAAGGAAAATAAAAGATTGAAAGGGATAATGTGGGCTCAGCATTTTTGATATTTCAGTCTATCGTTGGCCCAGTCCCTTTAGGGCCTGTGGTAATGCCAGGTGGCTGGAGCATGTAACAGATGAAGCCGTTCACCCATGACAGCAAGTAAGGAAAGAGGAGGCGTGGGAGTTCTCGTGCTCTCAAGGACACCTGGCTTTTTTTCATGAACATAATTTCTTCTCTCCTCGTCTAAGCTGCCATCTGTGAAGTATTCAGGATTCCTATCATTTCTTCTAAAAACCCAAAACTCTATTTTCTTCCAATTCAGTGTAGATGTTTCTATGTTGTCTTGGTTCTATATCAAATAACATCCCTATACTGTAATTATTTATTAATCTCTTTATTTACTAGACATTTGTTTACTAGACTAAACATATTCTGGAGGCAGAATCTATAGTCTAATTTTTTCTCTATTTCTAAATAGAGTAACTAAGTGGTTACCCCAAAGTAATTATTCAATGATATTTGTTTGATGGGTCGAGTGGCATCATCACCCTGGAATTCTAAGTAATTCAGAGAAAAGAAAGAGACAAGGGAGATGATTTGGAGGCTGAGAAGTAATGTTGCTTTTCAAGAGGATCTTAGTTCACATAAGCTTGGACTTATGTGCACGTGCTTACACATACAAACACACATATACATATACATGATTAAAACTAAACTATTTTTCTTTTAAAGAGAGAAAACCCAAAACCCTAAGATCTTCTGGAACTGTAGTTGCAGATGGTTGTGGGTAGCCATGTGGATGGTGGGAATTGAACTCACGTTCTCTCTAAGAACAATCAGCACTCTTTATTTTTCAGTTTAAATTTTTATTTTTTATTGTATATTTTCTTTATTTGCATTTCAATTGTTTTACCATTTCCAGATCTTCCCTTTGGAAACCTCTTATCCCATCCCCCCCTGCCCCTATGAGGGTACTCCCCCATCCACTCACTCATTCTGGTCTTCCAGTCTTTGCATTCCCATACACTGGAGTATTGAACATCCTCAGGCCCAAAAGCCGCTTCTCCCACTGCTGTCCAACAAGGCCATCTTCTGCCATATATGCTGCCAGAGCCATGGGTTCCTCGATGTATACTCTTTGGTTGGTGGTCCAGTCACTGGGAACTCCGGGGTGGGGGTCTGGCCAATTGACACTGTTGCTTCCTCCATGAGGCTGCAAACCCCCTCAGCTCCTTCAGTCCTTTCTCCAACTCTTCCATCGGGAGACCCTGCGCTCAGTCCAATAGGTTGGCTGCGAGCATCTTCCTCTGTATTTGTCAGGCTCTGGCAGAGCCTCTCAAGAAACAGCCATACCAGGTTCACCTCAGAGAGCACTTCTCAGCATCCACAATAGCCGAGAAATAGGATTTGGTGACTGTATATGGGATGGATCCCCATATGAGGCAGTCTCTGGATGGCCTTTCCTTTAGTCTTTGCTCCACACTTTGTCTCCATATTTCCTCCTGTGAGTATTTTGTTCCTCCTTTTAAGAAGCACTGAATCAGCCACACTTTGGTCTTCCTTCTTCTTGAGCTTCATGTGGTCTGTGAATTATATCTTGGGTATTCCAGGCTTTTGGGCTAATATCCACTTATCAGTGAGTGCATACCATGTGTGTTCTTTTGTAATTGGGTTACTTCACTTATGATGATATTTTCAAGTTCCATCCACTTGCCTGTGAATTTCATGAAGTCATTGTTTCTAATAGTTGAGTAGTACTCCATTGTGTAAATTTACCTCATTTTCTGTATCCATTCCTCTGTTGTGGGACATCTGGGTTCTTTCCAGCTTCTCAGCTAGCACTCTTAACTGCTGAGCCATCTCTCCAGTTCCATTTATTCCCTATTTAGTCTTCAGCTTTTCCTGAAAAATTTTTATTCTTTTTCTCCTTTTGCCTCTTTTCAATCCATTTTCAGCTCTATTCCTCAAGTGAAAGGCTTTTGACTTAGTAGATTCTTAATAATGTATAAGGTACAGTGCTTCACTTTCTGAATAAATATCAAAAATCTGAAGACATCCACACCTTTCATAATACCTTAATTTTGGAATTAGGTTATGAGGAAAAATAAGAGGCTAAAGACTTATGTTGAGTTACAAGATTGTGAGAATATAAGCTAAAGAGATATTCCAGTGGTTAACAGCACTGGATTCTTTCCCAGAGAACCTGGGTTCAGTTCTCAATGCTAATATGACAGATGACAATCATCTGTAATTTCAGTTACAGGAAATTCAGTGCCCTCTTCTGGCCTCCACAAATACCATGCACACACATTGTGCACAGATATACATGCAGGCAAATACTCAAACACATCAAAGAAATCCAAAAACTAAATAAATGGAATTATATAAGAATAAAGAAATCTGAGACATTAATAATGCAATAAATTATACACAACCAGTGGGATAGTTTTGTTTTTTAGTAATAATGACAAAAGAACTATATATTCAATTGTGAAAATCATGAGTTTAAGTTTTAAAGAGTGTAGTATATAAATAGTAAACAGTGTACAATTGATATTGGAGCAGTAGGGGTAGGTTCATTGGAATTTATTGCTTTTTAATTGAAACTCGGGATTTTTTTCTGGTCTTTAAAGTAGTTGCATGAATTAAAAAGAATAAGATCTAGTATAGAAATCTGCTTTATACATCTATATGAAATAATTTTTCAAGTGTCTACTATAGTCCTATCAAATGGTAAGAATTCACTAAATGACATAAATATACAAAGATTTAAAATTGAAACACCAAAGCATTCATGCAAATGCATTAGCATGGTATGTTAGTCATCTGTGATGAAATACCGAGGCCTAACCAGTTCAAAGGCAGAAAGGGTTATTTTGGATCTCAGTCCATGATGATTACCTTTCTTGTTTTGGGTCTTATGATACAACTAACACCATGGTGGAAAGTGAGCAAAGTCACTCACCTCATACCTGTTAGGAGCCAAAAACACAGATGAGAAGATTTTAGAGTCCCAGTGCTCCCTTTATGAGTGTGTCCTCCAGAGATCCCACCTTCTTGCAGAATTCCTTGCCTTAACTTTCTTTCAGTATATCTTGCCTTTTAAATTAAAAAAATTGTATGTATGTATGTATGTATGTATGTATGTATATATATATATGTATATACATATATATGTGTATGTGTGCATGTATGTATGTAGGACTGTAGGACTGTATGACTGACTGACTATATGTATGTATGAATATATGCATGTATGCATGCATGTGTAGGGATGTGTGTATGTGCATGTGAATGCAGGTGCTGGAAGAAACGAGGGGCCCCAGATGCTTTTGGAGGTGGAGTTACAGATATTTATGATATGCCTGGGTGTAGGTTGTAAGGATAATTTGAATCCCCTGCAAGAGCAATATGATCTAACTGCGTAGTTTTCCCCCATCCCACTGTGTTCCACCTCTTAAAAGGTGTGCCAAGGACTGATGATGAAGATACTAATGTATGGGCTCTGAATAGTCACTTAAGTGAGTCTTGTCCACTAAAACAAAATTTTAACTGAGAGAGGCTGAGCCTAGCAGTAGAGATGCCCTCACTTCCAGTCACCTCAGTAGTGAGATCTTGTAGCTTTTAAACAGCATGGTTTGCATCAAGGACATAATATTAATTACTTGTCATGCAGAGCTGTTGGTGTGAGTGATGTTTAGTAATTCAGTACAGGATAAACCTTTCTTTCTTGCTCACATGCCTGGTTAAGGATGTCGAGAAGCTGCAGAGGACATTTCCTCATTTGTTTTAGTAAAATGTCACTTTGTATATTGGTATTTCCTCTACCTTATGTTGCTCAGATGGGCTTCTGGGCTTAAGTGACTTCTATATGTTCTTTTGCATTCATCTCTCTCTGTCTGAAAATGACAGTTTATAATGAGAAGACATATTTGCTAGTAAGAGCAACAGCGAGATGGCAGGAGGGAACACACACACAAGCCACTGCAGCTTCAGCCTTGGTGAGGAGGAAATGTACCAAAATATTGAGGTGATTTGTTTGCCATATTACAAAGGCTTCTACTTTGATCCTTCCAAAGCATCAATACTTGTCAGAGTGATGTGTGATGGGAGGAGTTGCTCTGTCCTCTGCCTTCCACCATGGTCTTTGCCATACCCCACTCCATCAAACTGAGAAATCTCTACTCTAGGCTTGGTTGCTCTCCCACTGACAATTCTAAGCTCACATAAGCCTTTCCACTGGGGTGACAATTCTGTGTGTATTGTCTTAGTTTTAGTTTACAGCTTGGATAATGTAATGATCCTGAAGATGTTCCTGAGCAGAATATATATTGGGAGGAGGTAGTGGTTCTGTGTATTTGTGGAGGAGAGAGTTTGGTATCTCAAGAACTCATGAGAAATACAAGGACATAAAACAAGTCTACTAAAGCCTCAAATCTTTATTCAGGCATTAGAAAATCATGAATTGAGAGGATATTAGATGCAACAGAGATTTATCTTTGAGGCAAGCAAGCATTTTTCCCCAATCCTGCAACTCTTTGTGAGTCCTATGTTCCTAAATTGCCCTGTTGTTGTTCAGAGTTTCATAAGATCAATTTTGGTAAAAATCTGGCCATGAGATTTCTAGTGTGGAGAATTGTCATGTTTTCTTACAGTACTTGGAGATCAGAGGTCAAAAGATAGAGAACTCCAGGCCAGCATGACTTACATGGGAGCTCCTGTCTCAACAAAACCCCCTTTACCTGAAACAGTGATACTTTCTTTCTCATTCAAACACAATTCTCCAAAATATTACCTGAGTTGTTCGCTTTCAGCACAGACCATTTTTTTTGTTTTATTTGGTTAATTTATTTTTAAATAAGGTTTGTTTTAGCTGCCTCAGCCATATCACTACTGGGAAGAATGAAGTTAATTAGGGCATTGTAATGAAAGAAATTGCAGCTTTCTAAAAGATATGAATGCATCCCATTCTCAGAAATATCTGCATGTAAGCTTATTTGAAAAAAAAGTTTAGAAAATATAATTAAGTCTCTTGAGCATCTACTAGATTTTATTTTTAATAAAAGTTGCACTGAGGAGAGATAGTGGTGGTGTGGTTGCTGTTGTTGTTGTTGTTGTTCGTGTGTGTGTGTGTGTGTGTGTGTGTGTGTGTGTGTGTGTGCAGTTGGGGAGATACAATGTGAACCAGGAGCTGCAGAATGCAAAGGGATGCTACCAAAAGCCATAGGATATGAAAAGGAGCAACTCCTCTACAGGACCTGGAGGACCTTGTAGATAAGGGAGGGACACAGTCTTCTTATACCTGGGTTTTGAACTTCCAGCTTCTTGAATTATGAGAGTAATTTTATATCTTTAAGGCCATCTAATTTTAAAAGAACTCTTGCAGTATCCCAGCAGTTCCAGGGAGCTCAGACAAGCAGGCTCTAGAATAAGCAGGTTAGAATTATAGTCCTAGATTAGATATGATCTTAGAGCACTCTTCACAGTTCTGATCTGTAAAATTGGGATGGTCACATTGGCTCCTAGATGTAAACAGAGGGATATTGCATGTACATAGTGGTACAATGGCAAGTGTTTGCTTGACCAGTGACAGAGTCCTCTAAAGATGTATCAACGTCCACTATTTTTTGCTACATAGAAACTACCTTTTCTATTTAAATGTCAGCTTAGTTTCAGCTTATACCAAGTGAGAACATTTTCAGATAGCCTAACACCTTACTTCAGTGCCCTGGACAGGGCTTTGAAGCTGTTCATGTGTGGCTGATTGACCTTACATGACTGAGTAGATTCTATCACACATCCCAATACTGTTTTTATGAATTGAATAGTAATGATTTGTCTTTGCTTCATTTTCTTCATTCTCTTATAGTTTGAGATGGAGCTAGGGTTTGCAGTGCTAGTACAGATCTTTGGTGTTGTCCATGGACTGTTAGACATAAAATACCTGTAGTATGCAAGTAAATAGATAATGAACAGTTTTCTAAGATCCGTGAGGAGAAAAACAAGAAGATGTGATACATCCTGAGGGCCTCCAGGGATGACCTGTCTATCCAAACTTCTTTCTTATGACCCACCCATGTAGATTTTCACAAATGTCATCCATATTTTGGGTATGGGCTAACCCTTGGTTTACAATGTAGGCATCAGATATAATCCTGAAAATCATGTTATGAGAATAGTCTGGTTAATCCTTTCTTCAGCACACCTTCAAAAGACTCCAATTCACTCAAATCCCTCCCACTTCAAAAGAGACACCCACCTCAAAAGAGACACCCACCTCAACAGAAACACCCATCTCAACAGAAACACTCATTTTAATAGAAACAATCTGTTCATTTTGTGTCTTCATCACAATAAAATAAGTTTCATGAAAGGAACCAGATTACCTATCTTCTCACTTCTAGCTGAATTCATAGTTCTTACCTGTGAGGGTTTAGTAACTTCTTAAGACACATAAAACCATACTTTAATAAAAATTGTATTGTCACTTCTGCTTTTTCCTCAGTCCACCATTTTCTCATAAATAGATTTTTCTATGCACACTGGCTTGTCAGGAAATGAAATATCTGACATGTATATCTTAGTTTATTAAAGATAAAATAGCTTAAAGATTTAATGGATGCAAAAAATCCTACTTTCAGAAATGACCATTTTATTTTAGTCTTTCTCTTTTGTCATTTGTAACTCTGAGTGGCTAAAGTAAGTTTCTATAACAGCAAGTATAAAGGATTTTAGTCCTCTGAGCCAAACAATGTTTAAGGATTATTTTCCCAGGAAAATTTTCTTAACAAAAAGGAATTGCATTATGGCCAAACTACACCTAGCAGTTTCATTGACATGATGAGGACAGACAAGAAGAGCATATGCAATTTTATTCCTGCCAGTATAGTAATAGTATCTGATATACTATATTCTATGGAGTTAGTCCCACAAGAAAGGTCTATGAAAAATAAAGGTTAATGATAGACACTATTATCCATTTGAAAAGTATGTTACTGATTAACAAATACAATTTCTGCACTGTTTTGGCATAAACTAGCAATTCATAAACTTGTTTTAAAATATAGTTTTTAAACTTATGTGCCTAAGCTTTGTGAGCTGTTTTTTTAATTGTTATCTATTGACATCTTAGAAACATTAAGTCTAACACATTTGTAAAGTCTGAACTGAGGTATAATATTTGACATAAAATTCTTTTTTTTTAATTTTTTTTATTCGATATAATTTATTTACATTTCAAATGATTTCCCCTTTTCTAGCCCCCCCACTCCCTGAAAGTCCCGTAAGCCCTCTTCTCTTCCCCTGTCCTCCCACCCACCCCTTCCCACTTCCCCGTTCTGGTTTTGCTGAATACTGTTTCACTGAGTCTTTCCAGAACCAGGGGCCACTCCTCCTTTCTTCTTGTACCTCATTTGATGTGTGGATTATGTTTTGGGTATTCCAGTTTTCTAGGTTAATATCCACTTATTAGTGAGTGCATACCATGATTCACCTTTTGAGTCTGGGTTACCTCGCTGAGTATGATGTTCTCTAGCTCCATCCATTTGCCTAAGAATTTCATGAATTCGTTGTTTCTAATGGCTGAATAGTACTCCATTGTGTAGATATACCACATTTTTTGCATCCTCTCTTCTGTTGAGGGATACCTGGGTTCTTTCCAGCATCTGGCAATTATAAATAGGGCTGCTATGAACATAGTAGAACATGTATCCTTATTACATGGTGGGGAGTCTTCTGGGTATATGCCCAGGAGTGGTATAGCAGGATCTTCTGGAAGTGAGGTGCCCAGTTTTCGGAGGAACCGCCAGACTGATTTCCAGAGTGGTTGTACCAATTTGCAACCCCACCAGCAGTGGAGGAGTGTTCCTCTTTCTCCACACCCTCTCCAACACCTGCTGTCTCCTGAATTTTTAATCTTAGCCATTCTGACTGGTGTAATATGAAATCTTAGGGTTGTTTTGATTTGCATTTCCCTAATGACTAATGAAGTTGAGCATTTTTTAAGATGCTTCTCCGCCATCCGAAGTTCTTCAGGTGAGAATTCTTTGTTTAACTCTGTACCCCATTTTTTAATAGGGTTGTTTGGTTTTCTGGAGTCTAACTTCTTGAGCTCTTTATATATATTGGATATTAGCCCTCTATCTGATGTAGGATTGGTGAAGATCTTTTCCCAATTTGTTGGTTGCCGATTTGTCCACTTTATGGTGTCCTTTGCCTTACAGAAACTTTGTAATTTTATGAGGTCCCATTTGTCAATTCTTGCTCTTAGAGCATACGCTATTGGTGTTCTGTTCAGAAACTTTCTCCCTGTACCGATGTCCTCAAGGGTCTTCCCCAGTTTCTTTTCTATTAGCTTCAGAGTGTCTGGCTTTATGTGGAGGTCCTTGATCCATTTGGAGTTGAGCTTAGTACAAGGAGACAAGGATGGATCAATTCGCATTCTTCTGCATGCTGACCTCCAGTTGAACCAGCACCATTTGTTGAAAAGGCTATCTTTTTTCCATTGGATGTTTTCAGCCTCTTTGTCGAGGATCAAGTGGCCATAGGTGTGTGGGTTCATTTCTGGATCTTCAATCCTGTTCCATTGATCCTCCTGTCTGTCACTGTACCAATACCATGCAGTTTTTAACACTATTGCTCTGTAGTATTGCTTGAGGTCAGGGATACTGATTCCCCCAGATTTTCTTTTGTTGCTGAGAATAGTTTTAGCTATCCTGGGTTTTTTGTTGTTCCAGATGAATTTGATAATTGCTCTTTCTAACTCTGTGAAGAATTGAGTTGGGATTTTGATGGGTATTGCATTGAATCTGTATAGTGCTTTAGGCAAAATGGCCATTTTAACTATATTGATTCTACCGATCCATGAGCATGGGAGGTTTTCCCATTTTTTGAGGTCTTCTTCCATTTCCTTCTTCAGAGTCTTGAAGTTCTTGTCATACAGATCTTTCACATGTTTGGTAAGAGTCACCCCAAGATACTTTATACTGTTTGAGGCTATTGTGAAGGGGGTCATTTCCCTAATTTCTTTCTCAGCCTGCTTATCCTTTGAGTATAGGAAGGCCACTGATTTGCTTGAGTTGATTTTATAACCTGCCACTTTGCTGAAGTTGTTTATCAGCTGTAGAAGCTCTCTAGTGGAGTTCTTTGGGTCACTTAGGTAGACGATCATGTCGTCTGCAAATAATGATAGTTTGACTTCTTCCTTTCCAATTTGTATCCCTTTGACCTCCTTATGTTGTCGAATTGCCCGAGCTAGTACCTCAAGTACAATATTGAAAAGATAAGGAGAAAGGGGGCAGCCTTGTCTGGTCCCTGATTTCAGTGGGATTGCTTCAAGTTTCTCTCCATTTAGTTTGATGCTGGCTACTGGTTTGCTGTATATTGCTTTTACTATGTTTAGGTATGGGCCTTGAATTCCTGTTCTCTCCAAGACTTTAAGCATGAAGGGATGCTGAATTTTGTCAAATGCTTTTTCAGCATCCAATGAAATGACCATGTGGTTTTGTTCTTTGAGTTTGTTTATGTAGTGGATTGTATTGATGGATTTCCGTATATTGAACCAACCCTGCATTCCCGGGATAAAGCCTACTTGATCATGGTGGATGATCGTTTTGATGTGTTCTTGGATTCGGTTGGCAAGAATTTTATTGAGTATTTTTGCGTGGATGTTCATAAGGGAAATTGGTCTGAAGTTCTCTTTCTTTGTTGGATCTTTTTGTGGCTTTGGTATCAGCGTAATTGTGGCTTCATAGAAGGAATTGGGTAGTGTTCCTTCTGTTTCTATTTTGTGGAATAGTTTGAAGAGTATTGGTGTTAACTCTTCTTTGAAGGTCTGGTAGAATTCTGCACTGAAGCCATCTGGTCCTGTGCTTTTTTTGGTTGGAAGACTTTCTATGACTCCTTCTATTTCTTTAGGCATTATGGGACTATTTAGATGGTCTAGTTGGTCCTGATTTAATTTTGGTATCTGGTATCTGTCAAGGAAATTGTCCATTTCCTCCAGATTCTCCAGTTGTGTTGAGTACAGGCTCTTGTAGTAGGATCTGATGATTTTTTGGATTTCCTCAGTTTCCGTTGTTATATCTCCCTTTTCATTTCTAAGTTTGTTAATTTGGATACTTTCTCTGTGCCCTTTGGTCAGTCTGGCTAAGGGTTTATCTATCTTGTTGATTTTCTCAAAGAACCAGCTCCTGGTTTTGTTGATTTAATGTATAGTTCTCTTTGTTTCTACTTGATTGATTTCGGCCCTGAGTTTGATGATTTCCTGCCTTCTACTCCTCCTGGGCGAAGTAGCTTCTTTTTGTTCTAGGGCTTTCAGGTGTGTCATTAAGCTGGTAATGTATGCTCTCTCCATTTTCTTTTTGGAGGTACTCAGGGCTATGAGTTTTCCTCTTAGCACTGCTTTCATTGTGTCCCATAGATTTGGGTATGTTGTGTTTTCATTTTCATTGTGTTCTAAAAAGTCTTTAATTTCTTTCTTTATTTCTTCCTTGACCAAGGTATCATTGAGTAGAGTATTGTTCAGTTTCCACGTGTATGTGGGTTTTCTGTTGTTTCTGTTGCTATTGAAGACCACTTTTACTCCATAGTGATCAGATAGGAGGCATGGGATTAGTTCTATCTTCTTATATTTGTTGAGGTCTGTCTTGTGACCAATTATATGGTCGATTTTGGAGAAGGTACCATGAGGTGCTGAGAAAAAGGTATATTCTTTTGTTTTAGGATAGAATGTTCTATATATATCTGTTAAATCTAATTGGTCCAAAGCTTCAATTAGTTTCATTGTGTCCCTGTTTAGTTTCTGTTTTCCTGATCGGTCCATTGAGGAAAGTGCAGTGTTGAAATCACCCACAATTATTGTGTTAGGTACAATGTGTGCTTTTAGTTTTAATAAAGTTTCTTTTATGAAAGAGGGTGCCCTTGCATTTGGGGCATAGATGTTCAGGATTGACAGTTCTTCTTTTTGTATTTTTCCTTTGACCAGCAAGAAGTGTCCCTCAGGGTCTCTTTTGATGACTTTGGGTTGAAAGTCAATTTTATCTGATATTAAAATGGCTACTCCAGCTTGTTTCCTGAGACCATTTGCTTGTAAAATTGTCTTCCAGCCTTTTACTCTAAGGTAGTGTTTGTCTTTGACCCTGAGGTGTGTTTCCTGTAAGCAGCAAAATGTAGGGTCCTGTTTACGTATCCATTCAGTTAGTCTGTGTCTTTTTATTGGGGCATTAAGTCCATTGATGTTAAGAGATATTAAGGAATAGTGATTGTTACTTCCTATCATTTTTGACGTTATTTTTTAAATTTGAATGCTTAACTTCTTTTGGGTTTGATGAAAGGTTACTATCTTGCTTTTTCCAGGGTGAAGTTTCCCTCCTTGTATTGGTGTTGTCCTCCTATTATCCTTTTTAGGGCCGGGTTTGTGGATAGATATTGGGTAAACTTGGTTTTGTCATGAAATATCTTAATTTCTCCATCTATGGTGATTGAGAGTTTTGCTGGATATAGTAGTTTTGGTTAGCATTTGTGTTCTCTTAGAGTCTGCATGAGATCTGCCCAGGACCTTCTAGCCTTCATAGTCTCAGGTGAAAAGTCTGCTGTGATTCTGATAGGTCTTCCTTTATATGTTACTTGGCCTTTTTCTCTTACTGCCTTTAGTATTCTTTCTTTGTTTAGAGCATTTGGTGTTTTGATTATTATGTGACGGGAAGTATTTCTGTTCTGGTCCAGTCTGTTTGGAGTTCTGTAGGCTTCTTGTATATTCATGGGCATCTCTCTCTTTAGGTTAGGGAAGTTTTCTTCCATAATTTTATTGAAGATATTTGCTGGCCCTTTAAGTTGTAAATCTTCACTCTCATCTATGCCTATAATCCTTAGGTTTGGTCTTCTCATTGTGTCCTGGATTTCCTGGATATTTTGGGTTACAAGCTTTTTGCATTTTGCATTTTTTTTAACTGTCGAGTCCATGGTTTCTATGGAATCTTCAGCATCTGAGATTCTTTCTTCTATCTCTTGTATTCTGTTGTTGATATTTGTATCTCTGTCCCCTGATTTCTTCCCAAGGCTTTCTATCTCCAAAGTTGTCTCCCTTTGAGTTTTCTTAGTTGTTTCTACTTCTGATTTTAGATCCTGGATGGTTTTGCTTAGCTCCTTCACTTGCATGTTTGTGTTTTCCTGTAATTCTTTAAGAGATTTTTGTGTTTCCTCTTTCATGAGCTCAGCCTGTTGACCAAAGTTCTCCTGTATTTCTTTAAGAGATTTTTGTGTTTTGTCTTTCATGACCTCAGCCTGTTGAGCAAAGTTCTCCTGTATTTCTTTAAGTGTTTTTTGCATTTCCTCCTTGTTGGCTTTTGTATTCTCCTGGATTTCTTTCAATGATTTTTGTGTTTCCCTTGCAAGGGCTTCTAACTTTTGATCCATTTTCTCCTGAATTTCTTTAAGTGTGTCCTTCATGTGTTCCTGTACCAGCATCATGACCAGTGATTTTAAATCCAAATCTTGTTTTACTGGTGTGATGGGGTATCCAGGACATGTTGGTAGAGGAGAAATGGGTTCAGATGTTGCCATATTGCCTTGATTTCTGTTAGTGACGTTCCTGCGTTTGCCTTTTGCCATCTAGTTCTCACTGGTGTTAGTTTTTCTTGTCAGTGCTGGACTCACCAGTGCAAGCTGCCCCTTCCCAGTTGGCCTCTGGTGCACAGCTTACCTCCTGCGCTGCTTGTAGACAGGGTGTTGCTGTCCAGGCTGTTCAGATCCCAAAGCAGGCACCCGAAGGCTCCTGCTGGAGCCCGCTGGATTCACTGGAGCACACTGACTTCTCCCAGCTGGCCGCCCGGAAACCCAGCTAGCCACTTGCAGGACTTGGAGATGTGGTGCTGCCGCCCAGGCTGATCTGGGCAGCAGAACTCCCAACCGGGTTGGTGCACACAAGGCTAGCCTAGCTGCTCAGGCCCTGAGTCTAGGCAAAAGCCTGGCAGGCCAATGTTGGTGCAAAGCTCCCCTCAGCTGTGGGTGTTAATTGGGTGTGTCAGGTGGCTAGGATGGTGGCATGTGCGAGTTCCCTGAGAGTGCTGGGAGAGTCTTCTGGGCTAACAACCTCCTGGCTGGGTCAGCACACAGATGGCCCAACGAGCAGCCCAGGGCCTGGGGGCAGTCCAGGGCCTGACCGTCTGAGACCCCTGCTATGTCCTCCTTGGGCTATGCCTGTTAGCTGGTTTGGTTTTGCCTGCTAGGTCTCTCTGGCTTCCCGTAGTCAAAAAGGTGGTGGTGCGCAAACTGGCCCGGATAAACAACCTCCTGGCCGGGTTGGCACACAGATGGCCCACCGAGCAGCCCAGGGCCTGGGGGCAGTCCAGGGCCTGACTGTCTGAGACCCCTGCTATGTCCGCCTTGGGCTATGCCTGTTAGCTGGTTTGGTTTTGTCTGCTAGTCTCTCTGGCTTCCCGTAGGCAAAATGGCGGCGGTGCGCGCCAGCCAAACAAGCTCCTGGCTGGGTTGGCACACAGATGGCCCACCGAGCAGCCCAGGACCTGGGGGCAGTCCAGGGCCTGACCGTCTGAGACCCCTGCTATGTCCGCCTCGGGCTATGCCTGTTAGCTGGTTTGGTTTTGCCTGCTAGGTCTCTCTGGCTTCCATTAGGCAAAATGGCGGTGGTACGCAAATGGCCCCGATAAACAACCTCCTGGCTGGGTCGGCACACAGATGGCCCACCGAGCAGTCCTGGGCCTGGGGGCAGTCCAGGGCCTGACTGTCTGAGACCCCTGCTATGTCCGCCTTGGGCTATGCCTGTTAGCTGATTTGGTTTTGCCTGCTAGGTCTCTCTGGCTTCCCGTAGGCAAAATGGCGGCGGTGCGCGCAGGCCCAGGCAAACAAGCTCCTGGCTGGGTTGGCACACAGATGGCCCGCTGAGCAGCCCAGGACCTGGGGGCAGTCTGGGGCCTGACTGTCTGAGACCCCTGCTATGTCCGCCTCGGGCTATGCCTGTTAGCCGGTTTGGTTTTGCCTGCTAGGTCTCCCTGGCTTCCCTTAGGCAAAATGGTGGTGGTGCGCGCGCCGGCCCGGGAGGAAAAAAACCTCCTGGCCGGGTTTGCACCCGGGTGGACCTCCGATCAGCCCAGGGCCTGGGTGCAGGCCAACGCCCGTCGGGCTTAGACCCCCGCGATGTTGGTCTCGGGTTATATTTGTGTACCTCAGACTGATTTCTCTGGCGACCGAGAACTAATATGGAGCCCTGGTAACTGACTGGCGGGAGGCAGAGTTCTGATGTCGACATAAAATTCTTAAATGACACAATAACAAATATTCCAGTGAGGGCTTCTGAGAGGGGGTGGAATCAATCTTCCCAGAGACAATCCCCCTGATAGGTTATCCAGTTTTATGTAGTCAGCCCTAAATGAATAGACATATGAGAAACAGTAGATGAACTCATTAGGGTGTATTTATATTCCAATAGTAATAACTGAGAAGAATAAGAATAAGAAGAAGAAGAAGAAGAAGAAGAAGAAGAAGAAGAAGAAGAAGAAGAAGAAGAAAAAGAAGAAGAACAAGAAGAACAAGAAGAACAAGAAGAACAAGAACAAAAACAAGAAGAAGAAGACCAAGAACAAGAAGAACAAGAACAAGAAGACCAAGAACAAGAACAACAAGAACAAGAAGAACAAGAAGAGCCCTATAACTTGAAAGGAACATAGATGGAGTTGGAGATGGAGATGGAGAAGGAGAGGTGGAATTGACTTAAATACAATATTTGTATATCATATCCTAAAGAATTTAGACAAAAGAGCTAAGGAATAAGTAACTGTTAACTCCTATTTCAAAAGCAAATTTTGCCTTGCAGAATTGTAGCTTCAGTGTGTTAGACACTTAATCTCTGCAAATATGGCTGAGGACATGAGAACCAGATGGTATTTTATCTAAATGACCACAGAGTAAGTTCACAGAATAAAAGATGGAGGCAATCTTTCCAAGGCTTAAACTGTCTCATTTTCTTTCAAGTTTTCCCAAGAGATTCCCACACATAAAGTATCAGTAATCATTAGAAAGACTAATAGCCAACACTGGGGAAAATGCTTTGAAACACACAAAATTTTTATGAAGATTATAATAGGCGAGATTTAACAAATCCCCTCCCTCAGATGAAGAGCTAAAGGCAATTAAGAGTTGCTGAGAAAGGAAGAATCAGTCTTCTCTAGGGATGAACCTCATAATGCATAATCCACTCTCAAGTTGCCAGTCCTAAACACATCACATGTGCAACAGTGAGTAGACTCAGTAGGTTGTCTGTGTGTGTGTGGCAATAATAATCATAGAAAAAGTCATGAATTTGAGAGAGGGAGTTGGAGGTGCATGGGAAGAATTGGAGGTGGGGAGAGGGAGTTATAGAAATAATATAAACGCAAGAATACTAATTTATGAAATTTTCAAAAATTCAAAAATAATTTTAAAAATGGAAAAATTAAATTCAGGAAATAAATGGATCTAGGAACTAAATAAAGAGTTATAGTGCACTGGTATTTGAGTCACTAAAACTCTAAAGTGAGAGGGATATAAAATAGTCAACCTTTGTTTTATAAATAAGAATTGTGGAAATGAACTTTCAAGCCCTCCCTAATCACAGGGCCAAACCATCTCTAACACCATCTCCAGATATATTGAATGTTATGTATTTTTGGTAGGCATCATATTATACATAAAGTGACTATGAAAAAAATTGAAGGCCCTGTAGACTGTGAGTCTCTGTTCTGAGGTTTGGATCCTCTCTCAGCAAAGGAATTGTCCTTGAGATTGTCACTATCCTTGAGATGTGTCTCACATTGTCAAAGAAGTTCTGTTGTTGGAGAAAATACAACAGAGAAAGGCTCTGGTTTCATCCTGACAAACTGCCTGCCTGGCAGCTTGCTTCTAGGAGCTGAAGTGCCTTCTGAATACTAATGAGCTCACTGTGTTGACTTTCCTGAGGGAAGCCCAACAGCAGGGCTCTCAGTTCATCCACCATACAATTTTCTTTCCTACCGCCACAGCCTGTCACATTCTAAAAATCTGCCTTAAAAGAAATCATACACATTGAATACTGCCAACAAATAAACTCTGGCAGTGTTTATCTGCCAACAAATAAACTCTGTAAACATTTTGCAGCAGTGAGTTTTGAAATCTGGATTTTGACGGCCTTTGGATCCTGATATCCTATCCCAGATTCTCACACAATGTGTCCAAGTGTCCTTCCTTCTTAAAACATGAGAAATCAATAGGAGTGAGATTATTTTTTCACCTTCAAGTTCTGAAGCTTGTCATACAACCTGTGTCTTCCTCAGCCTGCTTCACCTGCTATTACCTATGGAGACTGGGCACATCAGTTAGCAGTGCTAAGAGCCGTTCAGTTAAGTAGGCACATCATGTAGCATGCAGGAAGACTTCACAAATACTCAGGATGTATGGTTTACTATTTCAGAGGCAATTCCAATCCAATCAATATCATTGTTAGGTTCAAGTTCTCTTTGTGCAGGTTGCATTTAAATGGATTTGAAGGTTTGGGAGCTAAGAACTCAAGGATTATGTACAGAAGGGAGATGCAACTCTCAATTCAGAGGACTTGGCCTAGCTCCAGATTTATTTGTTACTTGCTTAGATACTACAATTGCTGTCAGTGGTCTGATGGAGATCAGATTCCTCAGGCCTATTACATTACCTGTAATGCAGCAAAAATATGCTTTGGGTAACCTATCTCTCATAGAAAAAAAACTTTAGAAAATATGTGTGTTCATGCTTCACGGAATATAAATGGCTGATTTAGCTTGAAATCTGGAATCAGGCAAAAACTGTTTTGGTTTTTGTTGTTGTTGTTGTTGTTTTAATGAATTCATTTATTTGAGAGGAAATTCCAGGACACTCTAGGAGGATATAGAGGAAATGGTTGCCCACAGGTTATCTTTGAGATAGCTTGGCTGGGGAGAGTGGGAAGCAGTGTGGAATACAATCCTCTGAGTTCTCTCATCTGAAATTGGTTTTTGCCAAGGGCTGTCCCCATTCAGTCCTGACGGAAGGTTGTTATATGTAGGGCTTGGGGAGAGGTAGTGGTGATAATGCTAAACATGTCAGCCTCCTTTTTGTGTGAAAGAGAAAGCCATTTGTCAGAGAAATATCAGTCCCAAGAGTTGAAAAGTGATTCATGCACAGATAAATGGTGAAGGTCAGGTAAATTAAGGCAGCACTGACAGGATACAGGGCCATCAGAAGAGAAACATAAATACTAATACAGTAATAAACTGTTCACCTATATGCAAGATCTGCTAGGGCAATGGTGGCATAAAGCTTGTGACCATAGCCAACCAATAACCTATTTGATTTAAGGTCCACTCCAGGAGATGAAACACATACGTGCCACAGTGGGTGACCATGAACTTAAGAACACATAACCAAGGGATCAAGGGAATAGCCAAATAATACTGGTCCAAAAACAAACAAAAAAATGTAGTGATAAAATCATTCCTAATGATATTCTACTATATTTATAGATTAGTATCTTTGACCATTATCAAAGAAGCTTCCCCTGCATGACGTGAGAACAAATATAGAGACCCACTGCAGAAAATTACACAGAGAATGGGAGATCTTGAAACATTCATCCCTAATTGGAATGTTTTCATCAAATTTCTCCACTCAAAGCTCATGGAGTCCCACAGAAGAAAGACAGAAAAAGTTTAAGAGCCAGAGAGGATGGAGAACACCAAGAAAAAAAGGGCCTCTGAGTTAACATGAGCTAATCTCAGATGAACTCACAGAGACTGAAACAACAGTCATAGAGCCTGCATGCTCTACACAAGATCTTCTGCATATAGAGTATGGCTTCCAACTCAGTGTTTTTTTTTTTTTTTATTAGTATAGGGTTATTATTCCTGAATTTGCAAATTAGTGAGTCTCTGACTCTTGTGCCTTCTCTTAAGCCTTTTCCTTCTGTTGGTTTGTCTTGTACAACCCTAATGTAATAGTTTTTGCTTTATGTTACATTTTACTTTTTATATTTAAAAATAAATAAATGAATGAGTACTTAGCCACCAGACTAAAGGTTTACATCTGAACTATCATTTATACCTGCTCAGAGAGGGAAAATAAGTTTTTCCCAGTAGAGTGACACTAGGTATATAAAACATTCTAAAGCATAACCTGTTCTTGTTCAGCAATAGTTTGCCAGCACATAATGGACTGCACAATATTTTTGTGCCATTTTTTTTCTGGGGGATAGGATGTTGGGAGTAGGTGTGGTTTTACTTTGTTTTCTTGGTTGGGGGTTTGTCCTCATATTTCTTTGTTTTTTTATTCGATATATTTTTTATTTACATTTCAAATGTCCTCATATTTCTTTTTGTTTGTTTTTTGAGAAATAACTTGAAGGTGGATGGAGAGGGAGGGGGAAATCTGAAAAGACTTAGAGGAGGGGAAGAATGTGATCAAAAATGAATTTTGATCAATTGAATTTTAAAATTGTTTTAAACATTAAAAATCTATTTAATCAGAGATCACTAATAATGAAAGGAAAAAAATAAATGAACTTGTCTTGCTATTCACAATGAGATTAATTCTGTAGTGTATAGATATTCACTAATAAAATATCCTTCAATTTTAAAATTTATTCTTAAGTATTTTTTTGCAGTCCAGACTTATCTCCCTACTGGTCTATGTTTTGACTGTTCCACATCCCAGGCCTTTCCTGCCACACCTCTCATCTCCAAGAGGATGTCCCCAACCCCCACCCCCACCCCACCAAACCACCCCACTCTCTGGGGCTTCAAAGTCCTTAGTCATCAGGGAAATGCAAACCAAAATGACCCTGAGATTCCACCTTACACCAGTCATAATGGCTAAGATAAAAAACTTAGGTGACAGCACATGTTGGCAAGGATGTGAAGAAAGAGGAACACTCCTCTATAGCTGGTGGGATACAACCACTCTAGAAATCAATCTGGAGGCTCCTCAGAAAATTGGAAATATATCTACCTGAAGACTCAGCTATACCTCTCTTGGGAATATGCCAAAAGATGCCTCACCATGCCACAGGGGCACGTGTTCCACAATATCCTTATTTGTGATAGCCAGAAGCTGGAAATAACCTAGAAAATGCAGTGGTCTTGAGAGCAAAGTCTCTGCCTTAAAGAAATGTCAAGCTCAAAGTGCTTCTTAGAACTGGTTTATATGTTACTGAGTACATCAGGGCTATGTGCAGACTAGTGTCAATAAGATTTAACAGTTGAATACTGGCTTGTTTACATTACTTAAAAAGAGGCCATTGAAGATGCTTATCCAAATAAGTATCTGAGATCACTTAACATACGTTTAGCAATATAGCTCAGTGGTAGAGTGCTTGCCCTGAGTTCAATCCCTGCTACACACACAACCGAAAAAGTTCAGTTTCTATGTCCACGGATTTGATTGACCATAGACTAAAAATATCTGGGGAAAAGTGTCTATATTGAATATATACACATTTTTGAGGTATCTTTATCCTCCAAAAAATATAATATAGCCAGTTTTTGCAAGATGTATACATTGTATTAGCTACCAGAAGTAATCTAAATGTTGTTTAAAGTACACATGACATTGTGCACAGGTTTTAGGCAATACTATGTCAATTTATAAGTGTGATCTATGGAGCCGGTACCTACAGGGGCTTTGGAGCCCATTTCTGCAGATACTGAGAGATGCTTATCTATATTTAGAAGCACAAGTTCTTTTTTACCTTAGAGAACATTTTATGTCAGATCTCTTTTTCTTCCTGAAGAAAATAGACCAAGCATACCAAAAAAAAAAAAAAAAAAAAAAAAAAAAAAAAAAAAAAGCTGATGATGAACTATGCAGTATACAGGAAGGCTTGTAAGCTGGCCACATGAGAAACTGATGACAGGAACAGGAACTAAGCCTTTGTCCTGTCTGTCCTTTTGGTTTTGTATACCCAAAGATGATGACCTTGAAACAGACCAAAACAAAACTGTTAATCAGATTTTGCCCTGGAAATAATTTTTGAGCACATTTCATATGTCAGACAGAAATAAAACCAAACCCCACTGTCACCCCTTTGAAGCAAACACTAGTTTGGGTGGAAAGAGTCAGAAAACAAACTGAAATAAGAGAAGTAATAATCAAGTCCAGGTCTCTAAACTCACTAGAGTCTCTGAAACTAGAAATGGATCCCTCATTTATTCTCTGCACATGGAAGAGGCCAAATGTTTCTGGAAATGACAGGAATATGCATGGAATTCTCAGTTTCCACTTCCATAGGAACAGTGAAAACAGTGAAACTCTGATTGGGGTGTTGAATGAAGTTATTAGAATTTCCTAAGGGGGCTGAGTTTCTTCAGGAAAATCTAAAAGATAAACTTTATTTCTGACACCTTTCACAGAAGACTAAGAGTCAGAGGAACCCATCTACTTTCCCAACTTGCCTCCCAAAGATACTGCTCATATGCCAAACTTTATTTCAGAAAATGCATAAAGAAGTTGATAAGTTAGAAGATGACAAAAGAAAGCAAAAACAGTAAAAGGAGACATATTTCATGAGAGAAGATGGTTGGGCTAGAGAGGGAGTATCCAAGAGAAGTCAATTTAAAAACTTAACTCTGTGATTGAAATGTAGTATTTATTCATAAAGAAAATTACATGCATCATAATTATAGCTTATGTAATTTAACAAATCAAAAATATCTTTCATTGAAGATAAGGAAATATGTGGGAGAGTTATAGATGGCTGTGAGGCACCGTATGGATGCTGGGAACCAAACCTAAGTCTTCTTGAAGAGCGCCTACCACTCTTACCTGCAGAGAGTCCTCTCCAGCTCTTTGTTAGAAATCATGTGGTCGAATGGAAAGATAATCCTGAGGGTCTACAAGAAAAATATTAAGGCTGGAGTCCACAACATCCCAAGAAGTGAGAGACGCCATAAAAAGTTATCTAATGCATTCCCACGAACTTCTCACATGAAAAGAATTGAAAATGAAACAATACTTGGTGTGCTAGTATAAAGAAAAGTTAGGGCTCTGAGGAAATCAATGCTTGTTTTTTTTTTTTTTAAAAGATAGATTTCTAGTTTAAATAACAAAAGATACAGATCTTTAACTCTAACCTTCTTTACTATTTATCCTATTACTTCCACTCCCAATTCTAGCAAGTATTCTTTCTCAGTGGAGATTTTAAAATCCAGAAGAGCTTGAACAATTATTCTACAGACTAGGAGATCACAGATGCCAGCCCAGACTCCTATACACAGTAAAAAATTCAATCACAATAGATGGAGAAAATAAGGAATTCCATGATAAAAATAAAGTTAAGCATTATCAGTCTACAGCACCAGTCTTACAAAAACAACTATAAGGAAAACCACAATCTAAAGAGGTTAGCAACATCCAGTAAACCTCAAGGAATAAATAATGCCAGACCAGCAATTCTGAAGAGGGAACACATACCGACACACACACACACACATTGATACATACAGACAAATAGACACTACCACCACCACCACAACTACAAAATAACAGGAATAAACAAATGGTACTCTTTAACATCTCTAAATATCATTGGTCTAATTCCTCTAATAAAAAGACACAGACTAACAGAATGGAAGTGCAAACAGAATCCATTCTTCTGCTCCATCCAAGAAAAGCACCTTAATATCAAGGAAAAACATCATCTCAGAGTAAAAGAATGGAATAAAATATTTCAAGCAAAACCTAACAAGCAAGCTGGTATATCCATTTTAATGTCTGCCAAATTTACTTGAAACCAAAACTAATCAGAATAAGTGGAGAAGGATACTATATACTTATCATGAAAGGAAACCCCACCAAGAGGACATAGTGAATCTTTCTTTTTTTTTCCTTTGAATATTTTTATTGAATATATTTTTCATTTACATTTCAAATGTTATACCCTTCCCTAGTTTACCACCTCTCAGAAAACACCCTTTCATCCCCTGCCTCCAAGAATATGCCCCTCCACACAACCCACTCCTACCTAGCCCCCCATGGTTTCCCCATGCTGCATCTGTTGAGCCTTCATAGGACCTCTCCTCCCATGGATGCCCAACAAGGCATTCCTCTGCCACACATTTGGCTGGAACCATGTGTACCTGTTGATAGCTTAGTCCCTGGCAGCCATGGGGCATCTGGTTGGCTGACATCTTCCTTCTTCCCATGGGGCTACAAACCCCTTCAGCTCTTCCAGTCCACCCTCCAACTTCTCCACTGGGGACCCCATGCTCATTCTAATGGTTGGCTGTTAGCATCTGCCTCTGTATCTGTAAGGCTCTGGCAGGGTCCATTGAGAGACAACCATAACAGGCTCCTTTCGGCACACACTTCTTGTCATACATAGTCACACTTTGGCACACATAGTGTCGGGGGTTAGTGACTGTTTATAGGATGAATCCCCAGGTAGGGCAGTCTCTGGGTGATCTTTCCTTGAGATTCTGCTCCACATTTTGTCTCCATAATTGCTCCTGTGAGGATTTTGTTCCCTTTCTCAGAAAACCCAAAGCACCCCTACTTTAGTCTTTCTACTTCTTGATCTTCCTGTGGTCTGTGAATTGTAGCTTGTTTATTTTGAGCTTTTGGGCTAATATACACTTTTCAGTGAGGCATACCATGTGCATTCTTTTGTGACTGAGTTACCTCACTCAGGATGATACTTTCCAATTCCATCCATTTGCAAAAGAATTTCATGAATTCATGGTTTTTAATAGCTGAATAGTACTCCATTGTGTATATATACCACAATTTTTGTATCCATTCCTCTGTTGAGGGACATCTGAGTTCTTTCCAACTTCTGGCTATTATAAATAAAACTGTTATGAACATAATGGAGTTTATTACATGTTGGAACATCTTCTGGGTATATGCCCAGGAGTGGTATAGCTGGGTCTTCAGGTAGTACTCTGTCTAATTTTCTGAGGAATAGCCAAAGTAATTTCCAGAGTGGTTTTACCAGCTTGCAATCCCACCAGCAATGGAGAAGTGTTCCTCTTTCTCCACATCCTCTCCAGCATCTGCTCTCCCGAGTTTTTCATCTTAGCATTCTGACTGATGTGAGGTGAAATCTCAGGTTGTTTTGATTTGCATTTCCCTGATAACTAAGGATGCTGAACATTTCTTTAGGTGCTTCACAGCTACTCAATTTTCCTCAGTTGAGAATTCTCTGTTAGCTCTGTACCCCATTTTTAATAGTTATTTGACTCTCTGGAGTCTAACTTCTTGAGTTCTTTGTATACATTGGATATTAGCCCTCTATTGGATATAGGATTGGTAAAGATCTTTTCCCAATCTATTCGTTGCCATTTTGTCCTATTGACAGTGTCCTTGGCCTTACAGAAGCTTTGCAGTTTTATGAGGTCCCATTTGTCGATTCTTGTTCTTAGAGCATAAGTCATTGATATTTATTCAGGAAATTTTCCCCTGTGCCCACGTGTTCAAGTCTCATCCCCAGTTTCTCCTCTATAAACTTCTGTGTATCTGGATTTATGTGGAGGTCCTTGATCCACTTGGACATGAGCAGTATACAAGGAGATGAGACTGGGTCGATTTGCATTTTTCTGCATACTGACCTCCAGTTGATCCAGCACCATTTGTTAAAAATGCTCTTTTATCCACTGGATGTTTTTAGCTCCTTTGTCAAATATCAAGTGACCTTAGATGCATGGGTTCATTTCTGGGTCTTCAATTCTATTCCATTGATCCATTGATCTTCCTGCCAGTCTCTGTACCAATACCATACAGTTTTTTTTAATTTATTTTTTTATTTTTTATTTTTTTAATCTTTTTATTTTCTATATTCTTTGTTTACATTCCAAATGATTTCCCCTTTCCCAGACCCCCCATCCCCATATGTCCCATAAACCTTCTTCTCTCCATCCCTTCTCCAATCACCTCCCTCCTTTTTCTCTGTCCTTATATTCCCTTCCAATGCTAGATCAATTCTTTCCAGGATAAGGACCCTCTCCATACTTCTTCATGGGAGTCATTTGTTATGCAATTTGTGCCTTGGTATTCAGGGCTTCTGGGCTAATTAATATCTACTTATCAGAGATTGCATTCCATGTGTATTCTTTTGTGATTGGGTTACTTCACTTAGGATGATATTTTCCAGATCAAACCATTTGCCTAAAAGTTTTGTGGATTCATTGTTTCTAATTGCTGAGTAGTATTCCATTGTGTAAATATACCACATTTTCTGTATCCATTCCTCCTTTGAGGGGCATCTGGGTTCTTTCCAGCTTCTGGCTATTATAAATAAGCCTGCTATGAACATAATGGAGCATGTGTCTTTATTGCATGCCGGGGAATCCTTTGGGTATATGCCCAGGAGAGGTATAGCAGGGTCCTCTGGAAGTCTCATGTCCAGTTTTCTGAGTAACCTCCAGACTGATTTCCAAAGTGGTTGTACCATCTTACAGCCCCACCAGCAGTGGAGGAGTGTTCCTCTTTCTCCACATCCTCACCAACACCTGCTGTCTCCTGAGTTTTTGACCTTAGCCATTCTGACTGGTGTAAGGTGAAATCTCAGGGTTTTTTTGATCTGCATTTCCCTAATGACTAATGATGTTGAACACTTCTTAAGGTGCCTCTCGGCCATTCAAATTTCTTCAGGTGAAAATTCTTTGTTTAGATCTGTACCCCATTTTTAATAGGGTTATTTGGTTCCCTGGGGTCTAACTTCTTGAGTTCTTTGTATATATTGGATATTAGCCCTCTATCAGATGTGGGGTTGGTGAATATCCTTTCCCAATTTGATGGTTGCCATTTTGTCCTCTTAACAGTGTCCTTTGCCTTACAGAAACTTTGTAATTTTATGAGGTCCCATTTGTCAATTCTTGATCTTAGAGCATAAGCTATTGGTGATCTGTTCAGGAATTTTTCCCCTGTGCCCATGTCCTCAAGGGTCTTCCCCAGTTCCTTTTCTATTAGTTTCGGTGTGTCTGGTTTTACATGGAGGTCCTTGATCCACTTGGAGTGAAGTTTAGTACATGGAGATAAGAATGGATCAATTCCCATTCTTCTGCATGCTGACCTCCAATTGAACCAGCACCATTTGTTGAAAAGGCTATCTTTTTTCCACTGGATGTTTTTGGCTCCTTTGTCGAAGATCAAGTGACCATAGGTGTGTGGATTCATTTCTGGATCTTCAATTCTATTCCATTTGTCCACTTGTCTGTCACTGTGCCAATACCATGCAGTTTTTAACACTATTGCTTTGTAGTATTGCTTGAAGTCAGGGATACTGATCCCCCCAGAATTTCTTTTGTTGTTGAGAATAATTTTAGCTATCCTGGGTTTCTTGTTATTCCAGATGAATTTGAGAATTGCTTTTTCTAACTCTGTGAAGAACTGAGTTGGGATTTTGATGGGGATTGCATTGAATCTGTAGATCGCTTTTGGCAAGATGGCCATTTTAACTATATTAATCCTGCCAATCCACGAGCATGGCAGATTTTTCCATTTTCCAAGGTCTTCTTCAATTTCCTTCTTCAGAGACCTGAAGTTCTTGTCGTATTGATCTTTCACTTTGGTTAGAGTCACACCAAAATACTTTATATTGTTTGTGGCTATTTTGAAGGGTGTCATTTCCCTAACTTCTTTCTCAGCTTGCTCATCCTTTGAGTATAGGAAGGCAACTGATTTGCTTGAGTTGATTTTATAACCAGCCACTTTGCTGAAGTTGTTTATCAGCTGTAGGAGTTTTCTGGTGGAGGTTTTCGGGTCACTTAAGTAGACTATCATGTCATCTGCAAATAGTGATAATTTGACTTCTTCCTTTCCAATTTGTATCCCCTTGACCTCCTTATGTTGTCTAATTGCTCTAGTTAGAATTTCAAGTACTATATTGAAAAGATATGGAGAGAGAGGACAGCCTTGTCTAGTCCCTGATTTTAGTGGGATTGCTTCAAGTTTCTCTCCATTTAGTTTGATGCTGGCTACCGGTTTGCTGTATATTGCTTTAACGATGTTTAGGTATGGGTCTTGAATTCCTGTTCTTTCCAAGACTTTTAGCATGAAAGGATGCTGGATTTTGTCAAATGCTTTTTCTGCATCTAATGAGATGATCATATGGTTTTTTTTCTTTGAGTTTGTTTATGTAGTGGATAGCATTGATGGATTTCCTTGTATTGAACCATCCCTGCATCCCTGGGATGAAGCCAACTTGATCATGGTGGATGATCGTTTTGATGTGTTCTTGGATTTGGTTGGCAAGAATTTTATTGAGGATTTTTGCATCAATATTCATAAGAGAAATTGGCCTGAAGTTCTCTTTCTTTGTTGGATCTTTGTGTGGTTTTCATATCAGCGTTAATTGTGGCTTCATAGAACAAGTTGGGTTGAGTTCCTTCTGTTTCTATTTTGTGGAATAGTTTGAAGAGTATTGGTGTTAGGTCTTCTATGAAGGTCTGATAGAACTCTTCACTGAAGCCATCTGGTCCGGTGCTTTTTTTGGTTGGGAGACTTTCTATGACCCTTTTTATTTCTTCAGGTGTTATCGGACTGTTTAGTTGATCTATTTGATCCTGATTTAGTTTTGGTGTCGGATATCTGCCTAGGAAACTGTCCATTTCCTCCAGATTCTCCAATTGTGTTGAGTATAGGCTTTTGTAGTAGGATCTAATGATTTTTTGAATTTCCTCAGTTTCTGTTGTTATATCTCCCTTTTCATTTCTAAGTTTGTTAATCTGGATACTGTCTCTGTGTCCTTTGGTTGTCTGGCTAAGGGTTTATCTATCTTGTTGATTTTCTCAAAGAACCAGCTCCTGGTTTTGTTGATTCTTTGTATGGTTCTCTTTGTTTCTACTTGATTGATTTCGGCCCTGAGTTTGATGATTTCCTGCCTTCTACTCCTCCTGGGTGAAATAGCTTCTTTTTTTCCCAGGGCTTTCAGGTGTGTCATTAAGCTGTTAGTGTATGCTCTCTCCATTTTCTTTTTGGAGGCACTCAGGGCTATGAGTTTTCCTCTTAGCACTGCTTTCCTTGTGTCCCATAGATTTGGGTATGCTGTGTCTTCATTTTCATTATGTTCTAAAAAGTCTTTAATTTCTTTCTTTATTTCTTCCTTGACCAAGGTATCATTGAGTAGAATATTGTTCAGTTTCCACGTGTATGTGGGTTTTCTGTTGTTTTTGTTGCTATTGAAGACCACTTTTACTCCATAGTGATCTGATAGGAGGCATGGGATTAGTTCGATGATCTTATATTTGTTGAGGTCTGTCTTGTGACCAATTATATGGTCGATTTTGGAGAAGGTACCATGAGGTGCTGAGAAAAAGGTATATTCTTTTGCTTTAGGATTGAATGTTCTATATTTTTCTTTTAAATCTAATTGGTCCAAAGCTTCAATTAGTTTCATTGTGTCCCTGCTTAGTTTCTATTTTTCACTCGGTCCATTGATGAAAGTTCAGTGTTGACCTTACCCACAATTATTGTGTTAGGTTCAATGTGTGCTTTGAGCTTTAATAAAATTTCTTTTATTAATGAGGGTGCCCTTGCATTTGGAGCATAGATGTTCAGAATTGAGAGTTCTTCTTGTTGTATTTTTCCTTTGACCAGCAAGAAGTGTCCCTCAGAGTCTCTTTTGATGACTTTGGATTGAAAGTCAATTTTATCTGATACTAAAATGGCTACTCCAGCTTGTTTCCTGAGACCATTTGCTTGTAAAATTGTCTTCCAGCCTTTTACTCTAAGGTAGTGTTTGTCTTTGACCCTGAGGTGTGTTTCCTATATGCAGCAAAATGTAGGGTCCTGTTTACGTATCCAGTCAGTTAGTCTATGTCTTTTTATTGGGGCATTGAGTCCATTGATGTTAAGAGATATTAAGGAATAGTGATTGTTACTTCCTGTCATTTTTGACATTATTTTTTAAATTTGATTGGTTAAGTTCTTTTGGGTTTGATGAAAGGTTACTATCTAGCTTTTTCCAGGGTGAAGTTTCCCTCCTTGTATTGGTGTTTTCCTCCTATTATCCTTTGTAGGGCTGGGTTTGTGGATAGATATTGGGTAAACTTGGTTTTGTCATGGAATATCTTAGTTTTTCCATCTATGGTGATTGAGAGTTTTGCTGGATATAGTAGTTTTGGCTGCCATTTGTGTTCTCTTAGAGTCTGCATGAGATCTGCCCAGGATCTTCTACCTTCATAGTCTAAGGTGAAAAGTCTGCTGTGATTCTGTAGGTCTTCCTTTATATGTTACTTGGCCTTTTTCTCTTACTGCCTTTAATATTCTTTCTTTGTTTAGTACATTTGGTGTTTTGATTATTATGTGATGGGAGGTATTTCTGTTCTGGTCCAGTCTGTTTGGAGTTCTGTAGGCTTCTTGTATATTCATGGGCATCTCTCTCTTTAGGTTAGGGAAGTTTTCTTCCATAATTTTATTGAAGATATTTGCTGGCCCTTTAAGCTGTAAATCTTCACTCTCATCTATGCCTATAATCCTTAGGTTTGGTCTTCTCATTGTGTCCTGGATTTCCTGGACATTTTGGGTTACAAGCTTTTTGCATTTTGCATTTTCTTTAACTGTTGAATTCATGGTTTCTATGGTATCTTCAGCATCTGAGATTCTTTCTTCTATCTCTTGTATTCTGTTGTTGATATTTGTATCTCTGTCCCCTGATTTCTTCCCAAGGCTTTCTATCTCCAAAGTTGTCTCCCTTTGAGTTTTCTTAGTTGTTTCTACTTCTGATTTTAGATCCTGGATGGTTTTGCTTAGCTCCTTTACTTGCTTGTTTGTGCTTTCTTGTAATTCTTTAAGAGATTTTTGTGTTTCTTCTTTCATGACCTCACCCTGTTGACCAAAGTTCTCTTGTATTGCTTTAAGTGTTTTTTGCGTTTCCTCCTTATTGGCTTTTGTATTCTCCTGAATTTCTTTCAATGATTTTTGTGTTTCCCTTGCAATGGTTTCTAACTTTTGATCCATTTTCTCCTGAATTTCTTTAAGTATGTCCTTCATGTGTTCATGTACCTGCATCATGACCAGTGATTTTTAATTCCAAATCTTGTTTTACTGGTGTGATGTGGCATCCAGGACATGCTTTTAAAGGAGAATTGGGTTCAAATGTTGCCATATTGCCTTGATTTCTGTTAGTGATGTTCCTGTGTTTGCCTTTAGCCATCTAGTTCTCACTGGTGTTAGTTGGTCTTGTCAATGCTGGACTCACCATTGCAAGCTGCCTCTTCCCAGGTGGCCTCTGGTGCACAGCTTACCTCCTGCACTGCCTGGAGACAGGGTACTGTGGCCCAGGCTGTTCATATCCTGAAGCAGACACCTGAAGGCTCCTGCTGGTGCCTGCTGGATTCACCAGAGCACACTGACTCCTCCCAGCCGGCCTCCTGGAAGCCCCTCTTGCCTCTTGCAAGACCTGGAGATGTGGCGTTGCCACCCAGGCTGATCTGGATCCGGAAGTGGAGAGATCTGAGGGCTCCCACCACAGGCCTCAGGACTGGAACCTAAGCTCTGTGCCACAGGAACAAGCTGTGTGCTCCCAGTCTGCCTCCGGGGGGTGCACACCAGGTCTCCTGCACTACCTGGAGACCGAGTGCTGTGGCCTAGGCTGTTCAGATCCAGAAGCAGACACCTGAAGGCTCCTGCTGGTGCCTGCTGGATTCACCAGAGCACACTGACTCCTCCCAGGTGGCCTCCCGAAGCCCCTGTTTCTTCTTGCAGGACCTGGAGTTGTGGCCTATAGTTTTTATCAGTATTGCTCTGTAGTAGAGCTTGAGGTTAGGGATGGTGATTCCCCCAGGAGATCTTTTCTTGTGGAGAATAGTTTTAACTATCCTGGTTTTTTTGTTTTGTTTTTGTTTTTGTTTTTGTTTTTTTTTTTTTTTGCTATTCCAAATGAATTTGCAGAGTGCTCTTTCTAGCTCTATGAAGAATTGATTTGGAATTTTGATAGGGATTGCATTGAATTTGTAGATTGCTTTTGGCAAGATAGCCATTTTTATTATATTAATCCTCCCAATCCATGAGCATGGGAAATCTTTCCATATTCTGAGATCTTCGATTTCTTTCTTCAGAAGCTTGAAGTTCTTTTCATATAGAAATTTCACTTGTTTGGTTAGAATCACACCAAGGTATGTAATATTATTTGTGACTATTGTGAAAGTTGTCATTCCCCTAATTTCTTTCTCAGCTTGTTTATCCTTTGAGTAGAGGAAGGCTACTGATTTGTTTGAGTTAATTTTATATCCAGTCACTTTGCTGAAGTTGTTTATCAGTTTTACGATTTCTCTCGTCGAACTTTTGGAGTCGTTTAAGTATATAATCATATCATCTGCAAATAGTGATATTTTGACTTCTTCATTTCCAATTTGTATCCCTTTGACCTCCTTTTGTTGTCTAATTGCTCTGGCTAGGACTATATTGAATAGATAGGGAGAGAGTGGGCAGCCTTTTCTGGTCCCCAGTTTTAGTGGGATTGCTTCAAGATTGCTTCAATGTTTCTCTCCATTTAGTTTGATGTTGGCTACAGGTTTGCAGTATTTTGTTCTCACTATGTTTAGGTATGGGCCTTTAATTCCTGATCTCTCCAAGATTTTTATCATGACGGGATGTTGAATTTTGTCAAAAGCCTTTTCAGCATCTAATACAATGACCATGTGGTTTTTTTTCTTTGAGTTTGTTTATGTAGTGGATTACATTGATAGATTTCTATATATTGAACAATACTCATATCCCTGGGATGAAGCCTTCTTAATCATGGTGAGTTATCTTTTTGATGCATTCTTGGATTTGGTTGGCCAGAATTTTGTTGAGTATATTTGCATCGATGTTCATAAGGGAGATTGGGCTGAAGTTCTCCTTCCTTGTTTGGTCTTTGTTTGGTTTACGTATAAGCGTTATTGTGGCTTCATAGAATGAGTTGGATAGTGTTCCCTGAGCTTCTATTTTGTGGAATAGTTTGAAGAGTATTGTTATTACTTTTTCTTTGAAGATCTGATAGAATTCCCCAGTAAACGCATCTGGTCCTGTGTTGTTTTTTGTTTGTTTGTTTGTTTTCCCCATGGGAGACTATTAACAACTGCTTCTAATTCCTCAGGACTTCTGGGACTTTTTAGATGGTTTATCTGATCCTGTTTTAAAGTTAGCACCTGGTATGTATCTAGAAAGTTGTCCATTTCATCCAGATTTTCCAATTTTGTTGAATATAAGGTCTTGTAGTAGGATCTGATGTTTTTTTTTTTTTTTGAATTTCCACACTTTCTGTTGTTATGTTTCCCTTTTCATTTCTGATTTTATTAATTTGGGTAATGCCTCTTTGCCCTATGGTTAGTCTGGCTAAGGGTTTATCTATCTTGTTGATTTTCTCAAAGAACCTGAATTTGTTGATTTTTTTGTATAGTTCTTTTTGTTTCTATTTGGTTGATTTCAGCCCTGAGTTTGATTATTTCCTGCTGTATACTCCTCTTGGGTGCATTTGCTTGTTTGTGTTCTAGAGTTTTTAGGTGTGTTGTCACACTGCTAGTGTAAGCTCTCTCTATTTCTTTTTTGGAGCACTTAGAGCTGAGTTTTCCTCTTAGCACTGCTTTCATTGTGTTCCAGAAGTTTTGGTATGTTGTGTCCTCATTTTCATTAAATTCTAAAAAGTCTTTGATTTCTTTCTTTATTTCTTCCTTGACCAAGCTGTTATTGAGTAGAACATTGTTCAACATCCATGTTTATATATGTTTTCCATTGTTTTTGTTTGAACTTAAGACCTGCCTTAGGCCATGGTGATCTGATAGGGTACATGGAATTATTTCAATATTCCTGTATTGGTTAATGATCTGATAGGGTACATGGAATTATTTCAATATTCCTGTTTTGTGACTAATTATGTAGACAATTTTGGAGAAGGTACAATTAGGTGCTGAGAAGAAGATATATATATATATATATATATATATATATATATATATATCGCTTTTGGATGGAATGTTCTATAAATATCTATTAAATCCATTTGGTCCATAATGTTAGTTAGTTTCACTGTGTTTCTGTTTAGTTTCTGTTTTCATGATTTGCCCATTGATGAGAGTGGGGTTTTGGAGTCTCCCATTATTATTTTGTGGGATGCAATGTGTGCTTTGAGCTTTATTAAAGTTTCTTTTATGAATGTGGGTGACCTTGCATTTGGAGTATAGATGTTCAGAATTGAGAGTTCAACTTGGTATATTTTTCCTTTTACTAGTATGAAGGATCCCTCTGTATCTCTTTTGACAACTTTTGATTGAAAGTCAATTTTATCCAATATAAGAATGGCCATGCCAGCTTGTTTCTTGGAACCATTTGCTTGGAAAATTGTTTTTCAACCTTTGACTCTGAGTTAGTGACTGTCTTTGTCACTGAGGTGGGTTTGTATGCAGCAAAATGCTGGGTCCTGTTTATGTATTCAGTCTGTTAGTCCATGTCAATTGAGCAATTGAAAACATTGATGTTAAGAGATATTAAGGAAAAGTGATTGTTACTTTCTGTTATTTTCATTCTTAAAGGTGGGATTCTGTTTGTGTGACTATCTTCTTTTGGGTTTGTTGAAAGAAGATTGCTTTATTGCTTTTTCTAGGGTATAGTTTCCTGCCTTGTGTTGGTATTTTCTACCCTTTATCTTTTGTAGATCTGGGTTTGTGGAAAGATAATGTGTAAATTTGGTTTTGTCAAGGAATGTCTTGTTTTTTCCATTTATGATAATTGAGAGTTTTGCTGGGTATAGTAGCCTGGGCTAACATTTATTTTCTCTTAGGATCTGTATGACATCTGTCCAGGATCTTCTAGCTTTCATAGTTTCTGGTGAGAAGTCTGGTGTAATTCTGATAGGTCTGCCTTTATATGTTACTTGACCTTTTTTCCTTACTGCTTTTAATAATTTTTCTTTGTTTAGTTCATTTGGTGTTTTGATTATTATGTGACAGGAAGAATTTCTGTTCTGGTCTTGTCTGGAGTTCTGTAGGCTTCTTGTATATTCATGGGCATGTTTTTCTTTAGATTAGGGAAGTTTTCTTCTATAATTTTGTTCAAGATTAAGTTGTAAATCCTTTAAGTTGTAAATCCTTATTCTCTTCTATACCTATAATCCTTAGGTTTGATCTTCTCATTGTATCCTGGGTTTTCTGGATGTTTTAGGTTACAAGCTTTTTGAATTTTGCATTTTCTTTCACTGTTGAGTCAACGTTTTCTATGGTATCTTCAGCACTTGAGATTCTTTCTTCTATCTCTTGTATTCTGTTATTTGTATCTATGACTCCTGAATTCTTTCCAAGGTTTTCTATTTCCAGAGATTTCTCACTTTGTAATTTCTTTCTTGTTTCTTCTTCCACTTTTAGAACCTGGATGGTTTTGTTCAGTTCCTTCACTTGTTTGTTTGTGTTTTCCTGTAATTCTTTAAGGGATTTTTGTGTTTCCACTTTAAGGGATTCTACCTGTTGACCCATGTTCTCCTGTATTTCTTTAAGGGGGTTATTTATGTCCTCCTTGAAGTGCCCTATCAGTATCATGATATGTGATTTTAAATCCAGCTCTTGCTTTTCCAGTGTGTTGGGGTATCCAGGATTTGCTATTGTGGGAGAACTGGGTTCAAATGGTGCCATGTTGCCTTGGTTTCTGCTGGTAATAATTTTGTGTTTTCCTTTTGCCATCTGGTTATCTCAGGTGTTTGCTGGTCTTGCTGTCTCTGTCTATAGCTTATCTGTCCTAGAAACCTTTGTATCTGTACTCCTGGGATTTCTGTTCTCTCCATGCACACAGGCAAGTTTGCATTCCAAATGTCCTGAGTGTGGCCTGTTCTCAATGCCCCGACTGTGGCTGGTTTTCTAGGAAGTACAAGATGATGGTGACTTCCCTGTGTCAGACCTGGCAGGAGTTTGCCCCAGCAGAAAGGTCAGACAGCAGCCAACATCATGATTCTTAATATTTATACACCCTAAACAAGTGTGCCTAAGTTCACAAAAGAACAGCTTCAACTGCTTGAATCATGTATTGACTGTCTCACACAGAGAGCAAGAGACTTCACTACACTCAGCAATAGACAGGTCGTCCAGAGAATAACTGAATAGAGAATTACTGGAGCTAACTGACATTATAAGCCAAATGGACCTAACAGGTAATTTTAAACATTTCACCCCAAAATAGAACAATATATTCAGCTCCTCATGAAACTTTCTCCAAAATCAATCACATACTCAGGCACAAACAAAGTTGCAGCAGATAGAAAATTCAAATAACACCCTTCATCCTATCTGTACACCACAGATTACAACTGGACATAAACAGAAAAAGAAAGAACAAGAGCTTACAGAATTATGGAATCTGAAAAACTCACTACTGAATGAAAAATGGGTCAAGAACAAAATTAAAGATTTTATAGACTTAAATAAAAACAAATATACAACATATCCAAACTTATGGAACATAGTAAAGACTGTTGTTCTAAGAGATACAAAGTTCCTGCATGGCAAAACATTTCATTGAGGGATCATATATGATTAACTTTCAGAATAACTTCAAATAATAAAATATATCTTTTTCTAATTCTAATCAAGCAAGAAAAAGACTTGTATGATACAGACTTCAAGTCACTGAGGAAAGGCATTGAAGAAGATATCAGAAGATAGAATGGATACCCCATGCTCCATGCATTGATAAGATTAATTTAGTAAAAATAGTCACCCTACCAAATGCTATCTACAGATTCTATGCAGATTCTATGCAATCCCTATGAAATTTCCAGCACAAATATTCATTACTTTTGAAAGGAAAAATTTCAGGTTCATATGGAAATTCACACACATGCACATACACACAGACTAACAGGAATAATGAGTGCTCTTTAATATCTCTCAACATCAATGGACTCAATTCACCCAATAAAAATACATAGACTCACAGAACAGAAGTGAAAACAGGATCCATCATTCTTTTACATCCAAGAAACATACCTTAATATCAATAATAGTCATCACCTCAGAGTAAAAAGATGGAATAAGATATTCTGAACAAATATACTTAACAAGCAAGCTGGCAGAGCAATTCTTTGGTAGCTGAACCTTGGTAGTTAGCCTCAGGAGAAGAAAGTGGCCAAATAAAGAATAGACCATGCTGACTAGCTTTAGGAATGCAATCCAGAGGCTTTTAGCAAGGCAGAAGGCATTTAACAAGGGGAGTAAGGCAAGGCCTGCCAGAGACATGTTTACTATCTCAAGCTGACTAGAGTTCTTTCAAAAGATTCCACTTCTCCCCCTGCACAAAACTCAACTCCAGATGGATCAAGACCTCAACTTAAAACCAGATACACTGAAGCTGATAGAAGAGGAAGTGGGGAATAGCCCTGAATTAATTGCCACAGATCACAACTAATTTTCCAAACAGATCATTCTCAGCATAGGCAAGATTTAATTAACTAAATTATTAATTAATAAATGGCATCTTATGAAATTGAAAAGTTTCTCTGAATCAAACAACATTGTTATTCTTTCAATAGATGTCTCTCAACAGAAGAATGGACAAAGTAAATGTGGCACATTTATACAATGGTGTATTTTTCATTCCTGGACTGGAATTAGAGAATCAAGTGGAAATGCAGAGGGGGAAAGGGCACAAAGGAGGGAATATAAGAAGAGTCAGCTAAAATTAAGGGCCATTTGAAGGGTAGAATGGGAAATCTAATACAGTAGAAGCCTCCTAAAATACATACATACTTAAAGGTAATCTAAATAAAATAACCAAATAGTGGGAGGACAGAATCCCAACTGGCCATTTCTTGTCACCAAAGGAAGTTTCCAATATCCAGGGAGGTTACATCATAGTTTAACATTGGTCAAGGAGTACCATGGGAACTGCCAAACAATGTAGGCTGTTGCAAGACATATTAACCATAGGTTGACAGCAAGGGCCCATTTCTGAAGAGAACAACTGCTTTCTTGGAATTTTCTTACAAGCACTCAGAATTTCCCTTGCACAACTCCATTCTTGGACCACGTTCTGACATGTTGTACAAGTGATTAACAAGTAACTGATATTTGACTTAAGGTCCAGTCCACAAGATAGAACCCATAAGCAATAGTGGTTGAGTAACCAAAAACCCAAGACTAGCAAGCCTATGGCTCTAGAGTACATCCAAGTAATAGTGGTTTTGTTTTTTTTTTTCAAGACAGGGTTTCTCTGTATAGCCTTGTCCTGGAAATTACTCTGTAGACCAGGCTGGCCTCAAACTCAGAAAGTCTCCTGTCTCTGCCTCTCAAGTGCTGGGATTACAGGCGTGCACTACCACCATCCGGCTCAAGTAATACTGTTCTAAAAAGCATAAACAAAACAAAACAAAAAACAACATAGCACTAAAATGACTCCTGCCATTCGGCTATCTTCATCCATTAGTGCCTAGATCAGCTACATCAGAGAAGCTTCCTCCTGCAAGAGATGGAAGCAATTACAGAGACCCACAGCCAGACATTATTCATTGAGCGAGAGACCGTGGAACATTCAGATCTAAATGGAATGCATTTATTAAATCTCTCCCCTCAGGGTTCAAGGAACTGCCATGGAAGAAGTAGAAAGAGTGTAAGAGGCAAAGGGGATGGAGGCTAGCAAGCCAACAAGGCTTCAAAATCAACATAATCAAAGATCATATGTACCCCATATTAGCTACCTGCCGGAACAGAAAAGGATCACTAGGTACTATATCACCCTGAGCTTTAGATTTCTGGTGGTGCAAACCGCCAGGGGTCTGCCTGCACTCAGGAACTGAGCACATAGGCAGGTTTGTCTGCCAGCCTGCTGGGCTCGGGGGCCGTGTCCTGCCCAGGGAGCTGCAGAAGGAGAGAAGCCCTGCAGCCATATTTGCTGCCTGCTGGGACAGAAAAGGATCACTAGTTACTGTATCACCCTGAGCTTTAGATTCTGGTGGTGCAAACCACCAGGGGTCTGCCTGCACTCAGGAACTGAGCACATAGGCAGGTTTGTCTGCCAGCCCACCGGGCACAGGGCTTGTGTCCTGCCCAGTGAGCTGCAGAAGGAGAGAAGCCCCGCGGCCATACTTGCTGCCTGCTGGGACAGAAAAGGGTCACTAAGTACTGTATCACCCTGAGCTTTAGATTTCTGGTGGTGCAAACTGCCAGGGGTCTGCCTGCACTCAGGAACTGAGCACATAGGCAGTTCATCTGCAAGCCAGTCCATCGCAGGACATGTGTCCTATGTGAGAATCAACAGAGGGAGTGACCCCCCACCACAACATCTTCGCTCCATAATAGAGCAGACAGAGAACACCTGGTTGACCTTGACAACCTAAGTATAACATTGCTTGAGGCAAGACTGAGAAGGGCTCCAAAGGCACAAAAGAGGAAGGCAGCATATCAGTAATCTGTGCCAGAGGAAACCCTGTCATCCAGTGTTGCAGAGATAACCTTAAAGATCCACAGTAGGTTGACGCACCAGCCAGTGACAATAAGACCATCTAACACCTGGGAGAACTAGATGGCTAAAGGCAAACATAGGAACATTACTAACAGAAACCAAGGCCTTATGGCAACATCTGAACCCAATTCTCCAACATTAGCAAGTCCTGGATACCCCAACATACCAGAAAAAAGAAGATTTGGATTTAAAATCACTGGTCATGATGCTGGTACAGGAACACATGAAGGACATACTTAAAGAAATTCAGGAGAAAATGGATCAAAAATTAGAAGCCCTTACAATGGAAACACAAAAATCATTGAAAGAAATTCAGGAGAATACAAAAGCCAATAAGGAGGAAACAAAAAAATCATTTAAAGAAATACAGGAGAACTTTGATCAACAGGCAGAAGTCATGAAAGAGGAAACACAAAAATCTCTTAAAGAATTAGAGGAAAACACAAACAAGCAAATGACAGAACTGAGCAAAAACTTCCAGGATCTAAAAACAGAAGTAGAAACAACTAAGAAAGCACAAAGGGAGACAACTTTGGAGATAGAAAACCTTGGGAAGAAATCAGGGACCATAGACACAAATATTAACAACAGAATACTAGAGATAGAAGAAAGAATCTCAGATGCTGAAGATACCATAGAAACCATGGACTCAACAGTTAAAGAAAATGCAAAATGCAAAAAGCTTGTAACCCAAAATATCCAGGAAATCCAGGACACAATGAGAAAGCCAAATCTAAGGATTATAGGCATTGACGAGAGTGAAGATTTACAACTTAAAGGGCCAGCAAATATCTTCAACAAAATTATGGAAGAAAGCTTCCCTAACCTAAAGAGAGAGATGCCCATGAATATACAAGAAGCCTACAGAACTCTAAACAGACTGGACCAGAACAGAAATACCTCCCGTCACAAAATAATCAAAACCCCAAATGTACTAAACAAAGAAAGATTACTTAGGGCAGTAAGAGAAAAAGGGCAAGTAACATATAAAGGAAGACCTATCAGAATTACACCAGATTTCTCACCAGAGACCATGAAGGCTAGAAGATCCTGGGCGGAGCTCATGCAGACTCTAAGAGAATACAAATGCCAGCCGAGACTACTATACCCAGCGAAACTCTCAATTACTATAGATGGAGAAACCAAGATATTCCATGACAATACCAAATTTACGCAATATCTTTCTACAAACCCAGCCCTGCAAAGGATAATAGCGGGAAAGCACCATTACAACGAGGGAAACTATACCCTGGAAAAAGCAGGATATTAAGCTTCTTTCATCAAACCCAAAGAAGACAACCACACATTTATAAAATTAAAATAAAAAATGATAGGAAGCAATAACCACTACTCCTGATATCTCTTAACATCAATGGACTCAATTCCCCAATAAAAAGACATAGACTAACAGACTGGTTACATAAACAGGACCCTACATTTTGCTGCATACAGGAAACACACCTCAGTGTCAAAGACAAAAACTACCTTAGAGTAAAAGGCTGGAAGACAATTCTACAAGCAAATGGTCCCAGGAAACAAGCTGGAGTTGCCATTCTAATTTCAGATAAAATTGAATTTCAACCTAATGTCATCAAAAGAGACATGAAAGGTCACTACTTGATGGTCAAAGGAAAAATCCAACAAGAAGAACTCTCAGTCCTGAACATCTATGCCCCAAATACAAGGGTGCCCTCATTCATAAAAGAAACTTTACTAACGCTCAAAGTACACATTGCACCTAACACAATACTTGTGGGTGACTTCAACACTCCACTCTCACCAATGGACCGATCAGGAAAACAGAAACTAAACAGGGAGACAATGAAACTAATTGAAGCTTTGAACCAATTGGAGTTAACAGATATATATAGAACTTTTCATCCCAAAGCAAAAGAATATACCTTTTTCTCAGCACCTCATGGTACCTTCTCCAAAATAGATCATATAGTTGGTCACAAGACAGACCTCAACAAATATAAGAGGATTGAAATAATCACATGCCTACTATCAGATCACTATGGAGTAAAAGTGGTCTTTAGTAACAGTAAAAACAACAGAAAGCCCACATACACATGGAAACTGAACAATACTCTACTCAATGATACCTTGGTCAAGGAAGAAATAAAGAAAGAAATCAAATATTTCTTAGAATTTAATGAAAATGAAGGCACAACATACACAAATCTATGGGACACAATGAAAGCAGTGCTAAGAGGAAAACTCATAGCTTTGAATGCCTCCAAAAATAAATTCGAGAGAGCATACACTAGAAGATTAATGGAACAACTGAAAGCCCTGGAAAAAGAAGAAGCTACTTCACCCAGGAGGAGCAGAAGATAGGAAATCATCAAACTCAGGGCTGAAATCAATCAAGTAGAAACCAAGAGAACCATACAAAAAATCAACAAGACCAAAAGCTGGTTCTTTGAAAAAAATCAACAAGATAGATAAACCCTTAGCCAGACTAACCAAAGGGCACAGAGAAAGCATCCAAATTAACAAAATTAGAAATGAAAACGGAGATATTACAACAGAAACCGAGGAAATTCTAAAAATCATCAGATCCTACTACAAAAACCTGTACTCAACACAACTGGAGAATCTGGAAGAAATGGACATTTTCTTAGACAGATACCAATTACCAAAATTAAACCAGGATCAAATAGACCATCTAAACAGACCCATAACCCCTAAAGAAATAGTAGGGGTCATAGAGAGGCTTCCAACCAAAAAAAGCACAGTACCAGATGGTTTCAGTGCAGAATTCTATCAGACCTTCAAAGAAGACTTAACACCAATACTCTTTAAAGTTTTCCACCAAATAGAAACAGAAGGAACACTACCCAACTCCTTCTTTGAAGCCACTATTACACTGATACCAAAACCACACGAAGATACAACTAAGAAAGAGAATTTCAGGCCAATTTCCCTTATGAATATCGATGCAAAAATACTAAATAAAATTCTTGCCCACCGAATCCAAGAACACATAAAAAACGATCATCCACCATGATCAAGTAGGCTTCATCCCAGGGATGCAGGGATAGTTCAATATAAGGAAATCTATCAATGCTATCCACTACATAAACAAACTCAAAGAAAAAAACCACATGATCATTAGATGCTGAAAGAGCATTTGACAAAATTCAGCATCCTTTCATGCTAAAAGTCTTGGAAAGGACAGGAATTCAAGGCCCATATCTAAACAAAGTAAAAGCAATATACAGCAAACTGGTAGCCAACATCAAACTAAATGGAGAGAAACTTGAAGCAATCCCACTAAAATCAAGGACTAGACAAGGCTGCCCCCTCTCTCCATATCTTTTCAATATAGTTCTTGAAGTCCTAGCTAGAGCAATTAGACAACATAAAGAAGTCAAAGGGATACAAATTGGAAAAGAAGAAGTCAAACTATCACTATTTGCAGATGATATGATCGTATACTTAAGTGACCCTAAAAACTCTACTAGAGAACTCCTACAGCTGTTAAACAACTTCAGCAAAGTGGCTGGCTACAAAATCAATGCAAGCAAATCAGTAGCCTTTATATATTCAAAGGATAAGCAGAGTGAGAAAGAAATTAGGGAAATGACCCCCTTCACAATAGATACAAATAGCATAAAGTATCTCGGGGTGACTCTAACCAAACAAGTGAAAGACCTATATGACAAGAACTTCAGATCTGTGAAGAAGGGAATCTTCTCAGAAAAGATCTCAGAAAATGGAAAAATCTTTCATGCTCGTGGATTGGCAGGATTAATATAGTTAAAATGGCCATCTTGCCAAAGGCAATCTACAGATTCAATGCTATCCCCCTAAAAATTCCAACCCAGTTCTTCATAGAGCTAGAAAGAGCAATTCTCAAATTCATCTGGAATAACAAAAAACCTAGGATAGCTAAAACTATTCTCAACAGTAAAAGAACTTCAGGGGGACTCAGTATCCCAAACTTCAAACTCTACTACAGAGCAATAGTGATAAAAACTGCATGGTATTGGTACAATATCAGGCGAGCAGATCAATGGAATAGGATTGAAGACCCAGAAATGAACCAACACACCTAAGGTCACTTGGTCTTCGACAAAGGAGCTGAAAGCATCCAGTGGAAAAAAGATAGTCTTTTCAACAAATGGTGCTGGTTCAATTGGAGGTCAGCATGCAGAAGAATGCGCATCAATCCATTCTTATCTCCTTGTACCAAGCTCAACTCCAAATGGATCAAGGACCTCCACATAAAACCTGACACACTGAAACTAATTGAAAAGAAACTGGGGAAGACCCTGGAGGACATGGGCACAGCGGAAAAGTTCCTGAATATCACACCAATATCTTATGCTCTAAGATCAAGAATTGACAAATGGGACCTCATAAAACTACAAAGTTTCTGTAAGGCAAAGGACACCATCAAAAGGACAAAATGTCAACCAACAGACTGGGAAAGGATCTTCACCAACCCTAAATCAGACAGAGGGCTATTATCTAATATATACAAAGAATTCAAGAAAGTAGAACCCAGAGAACCAAATAACCCCATTAAAAAGTGGGGTACGGAGCTAAACAAAAAATTTTCACATGAAGAACTTCGGAGAGCTGCGAAACACCTTAAGAAATGTTCAACATCATGAATCATTAGAGAAATAAATCAAAACAACCCTGAGATTTCACCTCACACCAGTCAGAATGGCTAAGGTCAAAACCTCAGAAGACAGCAGGTGTTGGCGAGGATGTGGAGAAAGAGGAACACTCCTCCACTGCTGGTGGGATTGCAAGATGGTGCAACCACTTTGGAAATCAGTCTGGCGGTTCCTCAGAAAACTGTGTATGATACTTCCTGAGGACCCTGTTATACCACTTCTGGGCATATATCCAGAGGATTCTTCAGCATGCAATAAGACACATGCTCCACTATGTTCATAGCAGCCCTATTTGTAGTAGCCAGAAGCTAGAAAGAACCTAGGCGTCCTTCAACGGAGGAATGGATACAAAAAATGTGGTATATTTACACAATGGAGTACTATTCAGCCATTAGAAACAATGTATTCATGAAATTCTTAGACAAATGGATGGAGCTGGAGAACACCATACTAAGTAACGAAACCCAGTCTCAAAAGATCAATCATGGTATGCACTCACTGATAAGTGGATATTAGCCTAGAAACTTTGAATACTCAGGACATAATCCACAAACTAAATGATGTCCAAAAAGAATGGAGGAGTGGCCCCTGGTTCTGGAAAGACTCAGTGCAAGAGTATAGGGGAATTCCAGAACAGGGAAGTGGGAAGGGGTGGATGGAAGAACAGGGGGACGGAAGAGGGCTTATGGGACTTGCGGGGAGTGGGGACCCAGAAAAGGGGAAATCATTTGAAATGTAAATAAAAAATATATCAATAAAAAAAGATCATATGTACTCACAGGACATGCACAGCTCTACCCCAGATAGGGTCCTGGTGTTGAAAGGAAAAGTGAACATATTTCCCCATCCCAAATCCAGATGCAATCCTCAATTAATAATCACTTGTATATTAAAATTTAGTTTCTCCCAAGGAAGTCTTCCATGGAAACAAATTATTGTTAAGGGTAGGCTGTATGCTATAGGAGACTGTTGGAATCAGACATTCTTGCTCAGGCCTGAGTGGGGTCAAGGTGAGGGAATTAGTCATGGGAAGTGGCTTGGTCAGTCTGGAACTGTTGCTGCTGACTGTACCCTGAGCTCTTGATGAGACACAGTGTGCTGACTTATACTTTAGATTCTCTGTAAAGGTCAGGTTGTTTATTGTTGCTGGTTACTTACCACATCCTGTTTTATTTTTGCTGCCAAATGCTTAATGATATAATGGCCACGTGAACCTGCATTAAATAAGACTTGATCAGAATCCTGTATTGTCTAAATTTCTAGAGTTTCTTGCCCCTAGATTCCCATTCCACCCCTCAGGAACCTCTTAGAGAATCCTCAGGTGCCTAGCAGTATGCCTAGCAGTAGCCACTAGAAACAAACTCAACGGTATCTTAGTGTTCTTTGTCTCATAATGTCATATCATGGTTTCTTCTTTTATTGTAATATTTTATTTTTATATAGTTATTTTTCATTTCTCTTTAGCCCTACAATTTCTTTGCATATGTCTTATGGCTTCCAATTTAATGTCTTTATGAGATTCCTGAGTATGTGAAAATGTGGATCTCACTACCTTGTGCTTTCTCTTCAGCTCTTTTCCATCTCTTTTTCTACCATGTCTGATGTGTTACTTTTTGTTTCAGCTAACTATGTTTTTGTCTTAGTTAATGTTCTATTACTGTGAAGAGACACCACAACCACAGCAACTCTTCTAAAGAAAGCCATTTAATTATGGCTAGATTATAGTTCCAGAGGTTGAGTCCATTATCATTATGGTGGGATGCAGGGTAGCATGCAGGCAGACATCATGCTGGAGAAGTAGCTAAGAATTCTGTATCTAAATAGGGAGTCAGCAGGAAGTGAGAGTGTCATTGCATCTGGCTTGAGTATTTGAAATCTCAAATGTAGTGACACACTTCCTCCAACAAGGCCACCTCTGTTTTCATGTAGCACCTCTTCCTTTTTTTGTTTATTCGATATGTTCTTTATTTACATTTCAAATGATTTTCCCTTTCCTGGATCCACCCTCCCCGAAGTCCCATAAGCCCTCTTCCTTCCCCCTGTTCCCCAATCTACCCCTTCCTGCTTCACTGTTCTGGTATTTCCCTAAACTGCTGCACTGAGCCTTTCCAGGACCAGGGGCCTCTCGTTCCTTCTTCTTGGGCATTTTCTGATATGTGAATTGTGTCTTGGGTATTCCAAGCTTCTAGGTTAATATCTACTTATCAGTGAGAGCATACAATGAGTGTTCCTTTGTGACTGTGTTACCTCACTTAGGATGTTATTCTCCAGTTCCATCCATTTTTCTAAGAATTTCATGAATTCATTGTTTTTAATGGCTGAATAGTATATGTGTACACACACACACACACACACACACACACACACACACACACACACACACACAGACACACACAATCTGGGTTCTTTCCAGCTTCTGGCTATTATAAATACGGCTGTGATGAACATAGTGGAGTATGCATCCTTATTACATGCTGGAGAATCTTCTGGATATATGCCCAGGAGTGGTATAGCAGGGTCCTCCAGTAGTATGATGCCCAGATTTCTGAAGAACCACCAGACTGATTTCCAGAGTGATTGTACCAGCTTGCAACCCCACCAGCAGTGGAGGAGTGTTTCTCTTTCTCCACATCCTCTCCAGAACCTGTTTTCTCCTGAGTTTTTGATCTTCGTCATTCTGACTGGTGTGAGGTGAAATCTCAGGGTTGTTTTTATTTGTATTTTCCTGATGACAAAGGATGTTGAATATTTCTTTAGGTGCTTCTCTGCTATTCAATATTCCTCGGGTAAAAATTCTTTGTTCATCTGTGTACCCCATTTTTAATGGGGTTATTTGGCCCTCTGGAGTCTACCTTCTTGAGTTCTTTGTATATCTTGGATATAAGCCTTCTGTCAGTTGTAGGGTTGGTAAAGATCTTTTCCCAATTTGTTGGTTGCAGTTTTGTTCTTTTGACAATGTCCTTTACCGTACAGAAACTCAGTAATTTTATGAGGTCCCATTTGTCAATTCTTGATCTTAGAGCATAAGCTATTGGTGTTTTGTTCAGGAAATTTTGCCCTGTGACCATGTCCTCAAGGGTCTTCCCCAGTTCCTTTTCTATTAGTTTCAATGTGTCTGGTTTTATGTGGAGGTCCTTAATCCACTTGGATTTGAGCTTAGTACAAAGAGATAAGAACAGATAGATTTGCATTCTTCTGCATGCCGACCTCCAGTTGAACCAGCACCATTTGTTGAAAAGGCTATCTTTTTGCCAATAGATGGCTGTAGCTCTTTTTTCAAAGATCAAGTGTCCATAGGTGTGTGGGTGCATTTCTGGGTCTTCGATTCTATTCTACTGATCTACTTGCCTGTCACAGTACCATGCAGTTTTTAACACAATTGCTCTGTAGTACTGCTTGAGGTTGGGGATACTGATTCCCCCAGAAGTTCTTTTACTGTTGAGGATAATTTTAGCTATCCTGGGTTTTTGGTTATTCCAGATGAATTTGAGAATTGCTCTAACTCTATGAAGAATTGAGTTGGGATTTTGATGGGGATTGCATTGGATTTGTATATTGCTTTTGGCAGGATGGCCATTTTTACTATATTAATCCAAGAGTATGGAAGATTTTTCCATATTCCGAGGTCTTCTTGGATTTCTTTCTTCAAAGACTTGAAGTTTCAGTCATACAGATCTTTCAGTTGTTTGGTTAGAGTCACACTAAGATATTTTATATTGTTTGTGGCTATTGTGAAGGGTGTCATTTCCTTAATTTCTTTCTCAGCCTGTTTGTCTTTTGAGTATAGGAAGGCTGCTGATTTGCTTGAGTTAATTTTATATCCAGCCACTTTGCTGAAGTTGTTCATTTGCTTGAAGGTGTAGGAATTCTCTGGTGGAGTTTCTGGGTTGCTTAAGTATACTATCTTATCATTTGCAAATAGTGATAATTTGACTTCTTCCTTTCCAATTTGTATCCCCTTGACCTCCTTATGTTGTCTAATTGCTCTAGCTAGAACTTCATGTACTATATTGAATAAATTATGTAGAGATGGCAGCCTTGACTAGTCCCTGATTTTAGTGGGATGGTTTTAAGTTTCTCTCCATTTAGTTTGATGCTGGCTACCGGTTTGCTGTATATTGCCTTTATTATGATTAGGTATGGGCCTTGAATTCTTGTTTTTTTCCAACACTTTTAGCATGAAAGTATGCTGAATTTTGTCAAATGCTTTTTCAGCATCTAATGAAATGACAGTGTGGGTTTTTTCTTTGAGTTTGTTTATGTAGTGGATTGCATTGATGGATTTCCATATATTGAACCATCCCTGCATCCCTGAGATGAAGCCTACTTGATCATGGTGAATGATCATTTTGATGTTTCTTGGATTCGGTTGGCAAGAATTTTACTGAGTATTTTTACATCTATATTCATAAGAGAAGTTGGTCTAAGGTTCTCTTTTTTCTTAGATCTTTGTGTGGTTTTGGTATCAGCAAAATTGTAGCTTCATAGAACGAGTTTGGTAATGTTCCTTCTGTTTCTATTTTGTGGAATTGTTTGAAAAGTATTGATATTAGGTCTCCTTTGAAGGTCTGATAGAATTCTGCACGAAAGCCATCAGGTCCTGTGCTTTTCTTTGGTTGGGAGACTGTCAGTGACCATTTAGATGGGCTATCTGATCCTGATTAAATTTTGGTAGTTGGTATCTATCTAGGAAATTGTCCATTTCATCCAGATTTTCCAGTTGTGTTGAGTATAGGCTTTTGTAGTAGGATATCATAATTTTTGAATTTCCTCATTTTCTGTTGTTGTTTCCCCTTTTTCATTTCTAATTTTGTTAATTTGAATATGGCCTCTGTGCCCTCTGGTTAGTCTGGCTAAACATTTATCTATTTTGTTGATTTTCTAAAAGAACCAGCTCCTGGTTTTGTTGATTCTTTGTATAGTTCTTTTTGTTTCAACTTGGTTGATTTCAGCCTTGAGTTTGATGATTTCCTGCATTTTAATCCTCTTGAGTCTATTAGCTTCTTTCTGTTCTAAAGCTTTCAGGTGTGCTATTAAGCTGCTAATGTATGTTCTCCCCAGCTTCTTTTTGTAGGCACTCAGAGCTATGAGTTTTCCTCTTAGCACTGCTTTCATTGTTTCCCATAAATTTGGATATATTGTGCCTTCATTTTCATTTTATTCTAAAAAGGTTTTGATTTCTTTCCTTATTTATTCCTTGACCAAGGTATCATGGAGTAGAGCGTTGTTCAGTTTCCATGTGTATGTGGGCTTTCTGTTGTTTTTGTTGCTATTGAAGACCAGCCTCACTCCATAGTGGTCTGATAAGAGGCATGGAATTAGTTCAATCTTCTTATATCTGTTGAGGTTTGTTTTATGGCCAATTATATGGTCAATTTTGGAGAAGTTACCTGAGGTGCTGAGAAGTTATATTCTTTGGACTTAGGATGAAATTTCTATAGATATCTATTAAATCCATTTGGTCAAAAACTTCTGTTAGTTTCACTGTGTCTCTGTTTAGTTTGTGTTTCTCTGATCTGTCCATTGAGGAGAGTGGGGTGTTGAATTCACCCACAATTATTGTGTGGGGGTGTGATGTATGCTTTAAGCTTTAGTAAAGTTTCCATTACAAATGAAGGTGCCCTTATATTTGGGGCATAGATTTTAAAAGTTAAGAGTTCTTCCTGGTAGATATTTCCTTTGATGAGTAATTTTTGCTGTTGTTGTTGTTGCTGTTTTGTTCTGTTTTTTTTGGAGACAGAGTTTCTCTGTGTAGCCCTGGCTGTCCTGGAACTTTCTCTGTAGACCAAGCTGGTCTCGAACTCAGAAATCCACCTGCCTCTGCTTCCCAAGTGCTGGGATTAAAGGCATGTGCCACCACTGCCCAGCAATTTGATGAGTATAAAGTGTCCTTCTGTCTTTTTTGATGACTTTTGGTTGAAAGTCTATTTTATTGGATATTAGAATAGCTACTCCAGCTTGTTTCCTGGGACCATTAGGTTGGAAAACTGTTTTCCAGCCTTTTACTCTGAGGTAGTGTTTGTCTTTGACACTGAAATGCGTTTCCTGTATGCAGTAAAATGTTGGGTCTTGTTTAGACCAGTTAGTTTCTCTCTTTTTATCGGGGAATTGAGTCCACTGATGTTAAGAGATATTAAAGAACAGTGATTGTTGCTTCCTGCTATTTTTGATGCAATATTCATGCTTGTGTGGTTATCTTCTTTTGTGTTTGTTGAAAGAAGATTAATTTCTTGCTTTTTCTAGTTTTGTTTCCCTCCTTTTGTTGGTGTCTTCCATTCATTAGCCTTTGAAGGGCTGGATTTGTGGAAAGATACTGTGTAAATTTGTTTTTGTCCTGAAATACCTTGGTTTCTCCATCTATGGTAATTGAGAGATTTGCTAGATATAGCAGTCTGGGTTGGCATTTGTGTTCCCTTAGGATCTGCATGACATCAGCCCAGGCTCTTCTGGCTTTCATAGTCTCTGGAGAGAAGTACGGTGTAATTCTGATAGGTCTGCCTTTATATGTTACTTGCCCTTTTATCCCTTACTACTTTTAATATTCTTTCTTTGTTTAGTACATTTGGTATTTTAATTATTATGTGATGGGAGGAATTTCTTTTCTGGTCAAATCTATTTGGAGTTCTTTAAGCTTCTTGTTTGTTCATGAGTATCTCTTTCTTTAAGTTAGGGAGGTTTTCTTCTATAATTTTGTTGAAGACATTTACTGGCCCTTTAAGTTGGAAATCTTTACTCTCTTCTATACCTCTTTTTTTTATTATATGTAATAACAGTTATTTTATTATATTATATAATTATATATTTTATTATTATTATTATTAACTACTCTTTCTTTTTTTCTTTTTTTAAAATTTATTGATATATTTATTTACATTTCAAATGATTTCCCCTTTTCTGGACCCCCCACTCCCCGAAAGTCCCATCAGTCCCCTTCCCTCCCCCTGTTTTCCCACCCAACCCTTCCCACTTCCCTGTTCTGATTTTACTCTATACTGCTTCACTGAGTCTTTTCAGAACAAGGGGCCACTCCTCATTCTTCTTGTACCTCATTTGATGTGTGGATTATGTTTTGGGTATTCCAGTTTTCTAGGTTAATATCCCCTTATTAGTGAGTACATACCATGATTCATCTTTTGAGTCTGGGTTACTCACTTAGTATGATATTCTCCAGCTCCATCCATTTGCCTAAGAATTTCATGAATTCATTGTTTCTAATGGCTGAATAGTACTCCATTGTGTATATATACCACCTCTAATCCTTAGGTTTGGTATTCTCATTTTGTCCTGGATTCCTGGATGTTTTGGGTCAGGAGCTTTTTGCATTTTTCATTTTCTTTGACTGTTGTATCAATGCTTTTTCTATGGTATCTTCTGCAGCTGAGATTCTTTCTTCTATCTCTTGTATTCTGTTGTTGATGCTTGGATCCATGACTCCTGACTTCTTTCCTAAATTTTCTATGTTCTGAGTTGTCTCTTTTTGTGATTTCATTATTGTTTCTACCTCCTTCTTTAGATCCTGGATGGCTTTGTTTAATTCCTTCACCTGTTTTATTGTGTTTTTCCTTAGTTCTTCAAGGGCTTCTCGCTGTTTACTTGTATTCTCCTGTATTTTTTAAAGGGAGTTATTTATGTCCTTCTTGAAGCCCTCCATGATGCCCTCCATCAGCATCATGGCCTGTGATTTTAAATCCAAATCTTGCTTTTCTGGTGTGTTGGAGTATCCAGGACTTGTTGTTGTGGGAGAATTGGGTTTGGATGGTGCCATATTGCCTTGATTTCTGTTGACAATGCTCCCACATTTGCCTTTTGACATCTGGTTATCTCTGGTGTTAGTTGGTCCTGCTGTCACTGGCTGGTGCTTACCCCTCCTGTGTGCCTGCAGCCCTTCTTAGCAACCCTGGGTGACCTGCTTTCTCCTGGAACAAATTGTTGTGGTGCTGGGTACAGGTGGAGTCCTGGTGGAGTATGTCCCAAGCGATCCTCTATTCTGGTGGTTCCTGCCTACCAACCTGTTACACAGTCATAGGAGCAAAGATACGGCCAAGACCCACTCTCTTGTAGTTGTATTTGGGATGTAGCTTTGTGGCCACCGATAAAATCTGGATGCAGGCTATCCTGGCTGTCTCCTCTGCACAGCTGGGTGTATATCTGGCTTCCTGAGCCACTTAGAGGTGGTGAGCTGTGGCAGAGGATCCAGAGACAGAAACTGGAAGGCTTCTGCCAGAGGCCTCTGGACAGGATCCTCAGGTCTGTAGATGTGGTCTCAGTTGTGCAGGCTGCCTCCTCTGTGCTGGCTTCTGAGTAGATATCTGTCTTCCTGTGCCACTTGGAGATGGCTTGGTGTGGTAGAGGATGTTCCCGATCCAGAGGCAGAAACTGCATAGCACTTCTTCCTAATGACCAAACATTCAAATATATGAGCCCATGGAGCCATTTCTATTCCAACCACGACAATTCTATTTTATTGTTATCTTTTATAAGCCTGCTAATTTTACTGATAAACAAATAAAGGGCATATAAAGATGAGAGAGGAACTTGAAAGTAGAGAGGGATAGGAAATCATAATCAGGATATATTATGTGAGAAAAATGTCTCTGTTCAATAACAAGAAAAATAAAATAAAGTAAGATTTCTAAAATTTATAATGGAAACAAATATGGCTTTAAAAGATGAAAACAATCCTAGAAACGATATTTTAAAAAGTCCTTCAGAGTTCTTGTGTTGTAAAACTATAAGACAGCAGTTATCAAGGCAGCTTTAATAGGCCAGAGAAATATACTGAGGACTCATAGTTGCTTACTGAGATGTAAATTCAGTGTAGGGAAGGATTGTCTTCTCAACAAATCTATGTTCAGAAAACAATTCTAATCAAAATAAAAATTGAATTTGATGCATTGTTACTACTTTGTTTAGATGAGAAGAAACAACTAAGAAAATTCAGACAACAGTAAATTTTCAAGGGTTTTGCCTTTCCAGATTAATGAAAAATATTTAATCATTGAAAATTGGAAGAGCTTTGATTTGTTTAGAAAGACAAAATTAATGGAAAGCATGTGGATAAAACAATGTTTTTATTTTTATAAACCGAAACAGAACAAAACTGTAGTTTAGTCATAATTGGGTTTGCATTTGGAAAAATAAGTTTGATTTATAACTCTTAAATTCATAAAGAATTCAATATAAAAATGAAAAAGTAAGCATGTATTACTGAAACTGTTAAAAACCAAGAGAAATGGTCTAAGAACTATACAATGAACAAAGCTGGTAAATAGGCAGCTTACAGAGGTGGTTCACACATCATCCTCCCTCTCCAGATGCATATTTCTACTGGTATGAGGTATGTATGTTTCTGTTGCTGTGATAAAGCTCCATGACTAACAGCATTTGAGGAAGAAAGTTTCTTCTGCCTCATTGTTCCAGAGATAAGAGTCCATCAAGTTGGTGAAATTGTGCCAGCAAGTTTCAGTCAAGTTGGCAGGCAAAGTAAGCTTGTTAGCTCATGGTGATGATGTTTAAGATGAGCTGGATCTCGCTGGACCTACTATATACTACTGAGTATGAAACTTTTCATTTTTAATCTCTGAAAGTTAGAAAATGATTATGATGTTATATATTAGTATAATAAAGTTTTTGGTGTAATAAAATGGATAAAATATTTACTAAGGCTGGGCCTGGTGTTGTAGTTCTGTTAGCGGAGTTACTCTGGCGGTTGAGGCAGGAAGATCACAAGTTCAAGGATCACCTGAATTATAGATTGAGTTCAAGATAAGCTTGAGAAACTTGGCAAAACAGACTTTTCCTGAAAAAACAACAACAACAACAACAAAAAAAAATGGGAATGGGCATTGTCTCCTGGTAGAGTACTTGCCAAATTTCAATCCTGTATAAAGAACATTACATCTTAAGAAATTTTTGCTAGGCTATTTTTGTTACAGTGAAGCTACAAATTGAACTTAAGGCCTTTCTTATGCTAAGCACATGTTCTGCTATTGAATTATATCCATAGTCCTCTACTTGGCCCTTTTGGTCCATAAAAATAGCAATATCATATATTATAGCAAATAGTTTGTTGTTTGGAAGAGAGCAGTGTAAGTACCGTTCTCTAGATTTCCTTAAGTAAATAAGAATTGTTGCTAAGTGTTGAAAATGATGCTTGAAAAAAGGAAATGTGACAATATTTATTCTATTGAAATCTACCTTGTATGACTGGGCGTTTTGACTCTACTTTTCAAAGCAAGTCATTGGTACCAGTACACAGTGAACAACTTTCCCCAAGAAATACTTAACTGTGGTAGTGGATGCTTGTGACTTTGTCTTCTGTGTCCTCCAAGCTCTTCTTCTCTGGAGATGGATGCCCCCCAATGCTCCAGGCCAGAGTGATGTCCTGCAGCAGTTATTGCATTGAGCAGCAAGGCCCGAGTTTAAAGAAAAAGCCATAGGTAATCACTCCTGAAAAAAATCATTTGCTTTTCATGTAATTTGAATGGAAAGATCCTTGGGTAGCCTGAAGGGTGAGCAAAATATTTGTGGCATTATTATTTATTTATTTATTATTAATATTAATACTTTTATTTTATTTCTGTCATTATAAATAGAAAAGGGGAAATTTTCTTGAAGAAATGCTATTTTTCATTGGTGACTGATGTCAGTGAGTCTGTTTTGATGTCCTCAATTCTGTTAATTCTGTCAACAAAGCTTTTGACTGATTTATGCATTTTCCCCAAGCTTCTCTTACTTTCTAGAACTGAGACAATACCCTAGTTCAATTTTCTTCTTCATCCTGGATTTGAACTGACAGTGGTATAAACTAAGCCAGAAACAATAACAACAGCTTCATGTAGCCCTTTCTGTCTATTACTTTTAGTGTTCCTTGTACTTTAAAATACGTGCTTCCACAGAGGAAGAGAGAGCTATTTTTACTCAATGTTTATATAAATGTAATTTGTTGCCATGGCAATACAGTCTCCATGGTGTGTTTTCCAAACACAGACTTTTCTATAGGGTTTATGGAACCAGTTAGTTATTTCTGGTATTGTCCATATACAATGGCACACTTCCCTGACTCTTGCTGGCCAAGCACTGGCTAGTCCAAAAGACTCAGCATTACTCTCCTTGGCAATGATTTTAATTTTTTGATTTATATCAATATAAGCCCCTGGACAAGAGAGAGAGAGAGAGAAAGAGAGAGAGAGAGAGAGAGAGAGAGAGAGAGAGAGAGAGAGAGAGAGAGAGAGAGAGAGAGAGAGAGGTTTTGAAAGCCTCAGAACTCTTTGATTTAACAGGAGCAAAAGTGTAGTGTTTCAATTTTAATTTCTTTCTTAGGAAAGACATTGCTAACATGAACCAACCCAGACAGTATTCATCAACATAGCATTCTCCAGTCAGTCAGTCAGTCAGTCAGTCGCCAAAATGCTATTTCTCTGTTTCTTATTTATAAAATGTCAAGTGATACCAGCAATTCTTCAGTTATTTTGAAAACCAAGAAACATAGTTTCAGTATTTCCCACTTAAGGAAGGCATATTAGAAATAGTAAATAGAGCACAGAGAGCAAACCCATAAGTTCCAAGAATTGGAAAGAATCAATAATCAACAATTGTCTGAAAGGCATGGGAGACTAAGATAGGTAGAAAGAAAAGAAATATCAGCTTGAGTTTAGACATACTACCTGTGAGCTACTGTTGGGGGCTAGGCAATGTGGACTGATTAGTATAGGGACAATCTTCCCAAAGGTAAAGAACAGGAAAGTAATGTGAAGACTAAATGAATAGAAAGAAGCAATAATACAAATTACTGTGCAAAGGTCATATTAGCTGTACAGAGAGATTAGATTTATTGCCATTCGAAGAGTAGAAATTCCTTCTTCTTCAGGGACTCAGAGGCCAAGGTTACTCCTGGTGTTTAAAGAATGAGGGCTATTCTCAGGGGGGTTTGTCCTTTCAAGGTAGAAAATACATAACAAGAAAAGCTTTGATAAACAAGAGAGTAAGCAGAGATTCTGTCTTAGAATTGGGACTGGAATGGAATTTTTGTCTTCTACCTCAAATCTAAGCATTTACACCTGTGGATATATTTAGCCCAAACAGCCAGATCAATGAGGAACTTTCACTGTCTTTCCTTTCATATCTATTTGGAGGCAGGAATCAAAGAGAACTACATCCTCAGAAAATGCCCAGTCTCAGAAAATACAGACTGGAAAACAAAACAAAAACACTTCTGAGTCTAATCTGGCTTTAAACACTATCATTCTGGCTACCAATAAAATAATTCAAGAGATTGTGATTTCTAACTAAATTCAGTTTTCTGCATATCCTTTCTATGATGAATTTTGGCATCAGGGACTTTGAGCTTTACCATTAATACTCACCCAGTTAGAAAACAAAAGTTTCAGATTAATCTCAATGGACAAAGGGCGGGGGGGGGGGGGACAAAGGTATATGTGTCTTCATCTCATTTCCTACAAGAGGTAAATACTGTGGCATGTTTTCTATTCGTATGTCTGAATTTTATAGTACCCTAGTGGTTTGGAAGATATGCTAGCTAGTTTTATGTTAACTTGATACAAAACAGAGTTCCTGTTGAAGTAAGAATCTCAGTTGAGAAAATTCACACAATGGCTTGGCTTGTGGACAAGCATGTAGGAACATTTTCTTGATTATGATTATTGTGGGGAAGGCCCCACTCATTAGCAGTGGTGCAACCTGTGGGCTGGTGGCCTTAGGTGATATAAGAAAGCAGGCAAAGCAAGCCAGTAAGCAGCACTCCTTCATGGCTTCTGCTTTAACTACTGCATATAAACTTTTGCCTGGAGGTCCTGGCCTGATTTCTCTGGATTATGGACTACAAGCAATAAGCCCAAATAAACTTGTTCTTCCCACCTTGCTTTTGGTCATGGTGGTTTTTGTTTGTTTGTTTGTTTTGGGGTTTTTTCTTTTGGTTTTTTATGTATTTTTTTTTATTATATATATTCTTTATTTACATTCCAAATGTTGTCCCCTTTCCTGGTTCCCTCTCTCCATAAAAGCCCATGAGCCATCTCCTTTCCCAATCAACCCACTTCCCTGCCCTGGTATTCCTCTACACTAGGGCATAAAGTCTTTCCAGGACCAAGGGCCTCTCCTTCCTTTGGTGTCTAACAAGATCATCCTCTCCTGCCGATGTGTCTGGAGCCATGGGTAACTCCATGTGTACTCTTTGGTTGATGGTTTTGTCCCTGGGAGCTCTGGGAGTACTGGGTGGCTCATACTGTTGTTCTTCCTGTGGTACTGCAAACCCCTTCAGCTCCTTAGGTTCGTTCTCTAGCTCACCCATTGGGGACCCTGTGCTCAGGTCAATGGCTCCTGAGAGTGTCCCTCTCTGTATTTGTCATGCACTAGCAAAGCCTCCCAGGTGACAGCTATATCAGGCTCTGGTCAGCTAGCACTTGCGGGCATCAATAATAGTGTCTGGGTTTTGTAACTGTATATAGGATGGATCACTGGGTGGGGTAGTCTCTGGATGGTCCTTCCCTCAGACTCTGCTCCACCTTTTGTCTCTGCATCTCCTTCTGTAGATATTTTCCCCCTTTCTACAAAGGACCCAAGGATCTATACTTTGTTCTTCCTCCTTCTTGGGCATCATTTGATATGTGAAATGTGTCTTGGGTATTCCAAACTTCTGGACTAATATCTGCTTATCAATGAGTGCATACCATAAGTATTCTTTTGTGATCAGGTTACCTCATTCAGGATGATATTTTCCAGTTCCATCCATTTGTCTAAGAATTTCATGAATTCATTGTTTTTAATGGCTGAATAGTACTCCGTTGTGTAGATATACCATATTTTCTGCATCCATTCTTCAGTTAAGTGACATCTGGATTCTTTCCAGCTTCTGGCTATTATAAATAGGGCTGCTATAAACATAGTGGAGCATGTGTCCTTGTTAGGTGCTGGGAAATCCTCTGGGTAGATGCCCAGGAGTGGTATAGCAGGGTCCTCCGGTAGTATTATGCCCAGTTTTCTGATGAACCACCAAATTGATTTCCAGAGTGGTTATACCAGCTTGCATTCCCATCAGCAGTGTAGAAGTGTTCCTTTTTCTCCACAACCTCTCCAGCACCTACTGTCTCCTGAGTTTTTATCTTAGTCACTCGGGACTGGTGTGAGGTGAAACCTCCTTATTGTTTTGATTTGTATTTCCCTGATTATTAAGGATGTTCGACATTTCTTTAGGTGCTTCTCAGCCATTTGATGTTTCTCATGTGAAAATTCTTTCTTTAGCTCTGTACCCCATTTTTTAATAGAGTCTGGAGTCTGAAGTCTAACCTCTTGAGTTCTTTGTATATATTGGGTATTAGCCATCTGTTGGATGTAGGGTTGGTAAAGATCCTTTCAAAATTTGTTTGTTGCTGTTTTGTTCTATTGACAATGTTCTTTGCTTTACAGAAGCTCTGTAATTTTATGAGGTCCCATTTGTCAATTCTTGATCTCAGGGCATAGGGTATTGACATTTTGTTCAGGAAAATTTCCCCTGTGTCCATGTGTTCAAGACTGTTCCCCAGTTTCTTTTCTATTAGTTTTAGTGTGTCTGATTTTATATGGATCCACTTGGACTTGAGTTTAGTACAAGGAAATAAGAAGATCTGCATTCTTCTGCATGCCAGCTGCCAGTTAAGCCAGCACTATTTTTTTTGAAAAGGCTACCTTTTTTTCCACAGGATGTATTTAGCTCCTTTGTCAAAGAATGAGTGATCATGGGTGTGTGGGTTCATTTCTGGGTCTTCAATTCTATTCCATTGATTTACATGCTTGTCACTGTACCAAAGCCATGCAGTTTTTAACACTATTGCTCTGTAGTACTGCTCGATTTCTAGAATACTGATTTCTCCAGAAGTTCTTTTATTGTTGAGAAAAGTCTTTGCTATCCTAGTTTTTTTTTTGTTGTTGTTGTTGTTATTCCAGATGCATTTGAGAATTGCTCTTTCTAACACTATGAAGAATTGAGTTGGGATTTTGATGGAGATTGCATTGAACTACTCAACTCATTCTATAAAGCCATTATTACTCTGATACCAAAACCACACAAAGATCCAACAAAGAAAGAGAACTTCAAACTAATTTTTATTAATATCGATGCAAAAGTACTCAATAAAATTCTTGCCAACCGAATCCAAAAACACATTAAAATAGTCATTCACCACAATTAAGTAGGCTTCATCCCAGGAATGCAGGGATGGTTTAATATATGAAAATCCATCGATGTAATCCACCACATAATCAAACTGAAAGAAAAAATCCACATGGTCGTTTCATTAGACACTGAAAAAGCTTTTGACAAAAATGCTGAATTTTATGCTAAAAGTCTTGGAAAGATCAGGAATTCAAGGCCCATATCTAAACATAGTAAAAACAATATATGGCAAACCTGTAGCCAACATCAAACTAAATGGAGAGAAACTTAACGCAATCCCACTAAAATCAGGGACTAGACAAGGCTGCCCTCTCTCTCCATATCTATTCAACATAATACTTGAAGTTCCAGCTAGGGCAATTTGATGACACAAGGAGATCAAGGGGATTCAAATTGGAAAGGAAGAAGTCAAATTATCAGTATTTGTAGATGATGTGATCACATACTTAAGTGACCCCAAAAGTACTATCAGAGAATTTGCTGAAAAACTACTTCAGCAAAGTGGTTGGATATAAAATTAACTAATGCAAATCAGTAGCTGTCCTCTTCTCGATGGATAAACAGGCTGAAAAAGAAATTAGGGAAATGACATCCTTCAAAATAGTCACAAATATAAAATATCTTGGTGTGACTCTAACCAAACAAGTGAAAGATATATATGGCAAGAACTTCAAGTCTCTCAAAGAAATCAAAGAAGACCTCAGAAGACGGAAAGATCTCCCATGCTCATGAATTGGCAAGATTAATATAGTAAAAATGGTCATGGTGTTTTATCACAGCAATAGAAACTAAGACAGTAGGTAACATTATTCTTAAGGTTTAAGATAAAGAAATTCACCCAAAGTGAATTAACAATTGAGTAAAAAGGCCTTGAATATGTATCTTTTATTGGCTAGATGTAATTGACATCTCAGAGGCTTACTGCTTTCTGGCTCTTACTGAACTCTGACTCGCTGGTTCAACCCAACTATTTTGAATCAAACTCCTCTCAAAGATTACTGTTTCAAACTGACTTTTCTGGGCTTCTTACTGAATTGCTCTGATTGACTTTAAATTAACTCTGTCAATCTGTTCTAATCTTCTGGCTTCTTCTCATTCTTTTGCTTGTTCTGTCTTTACCTGCAAGCTGTCTTTGGAAAACTGTCCTGGTAACAGCCTCTCTCTCTCTCTCTCTCTCTCTCTCTCTCTCTCTCTCTCTCCTGTCTGTTCTCATGAGAGTTAGATGTAGCCCATCTCTCACTCATTCTGTGAAATCTTTCTCTGGTTCATCACTTTGTCTGCCCTTCAATTAGATACCATTGTTTGGAATTAAAGGTGTGTACTAAAGGCATGTCTGTATTCTAACCAGAGAGGTTAAAGATGAATTCTAATCATATCACAATGACCTAGATTTTGGATGTGATCCTTTGCCATGTTGCTGTACAAAAATTCCTCTACAGACAATATTTGGATCCACATCCATAACTTTGAAATCCATGTTCTATTTATACAAATCTGTACTGTGAGTTGTTAATCAACTCATGTTGAAACCAGAAAATACAAAGCAAGAAGAAAAGATTCATCTGGAGGGGTCACACAAATTTAAAGGGGTCATAACTTACTTTTTCAGTTCTCAGGATCTTCTCTGGGTTGTTTACTTTTAGCAATAAAGTGGCACAGAATAACAGGCTTTAACAAATGTAGAGATAAAATTCAGTCTAGCATGTACCTAATTCTTCAAAAGGACATTCAAAAGTTAAAAGATATTAATTTTTAAATGGATTTGGAAGTTTTGAATAATTCATCTCTCCATATCTTGTCACTACTCATAGCAAATACCTTAAAGTTTATAACTTTCATATAAGCCATTGTAGCCGCTCACACATCAGCAGGTGTACTGGTCTTGGGTATGTGCTTCTGCTTCTAGGCAAGGTAGCTAAGCAGCTCAGCATCTACATACATAATGGTGGGCTGTGCTGGGTGCCAGAGGTTTCACAATTTTTTTAGCCCATGTTATCATTGTGATTCATATTTTAATTCAAAGGTGTGGAAAATTTCAGTTCCTGGGAGGAACTGAAAATTACATGCCAAAGATAAATATAAGTAAGTTGAACAACTGAGGATAACATGAAATCCTCACAATTACAAATCTCACCCTATAAGCACTGCCTATCATCTGTATTTTTAGGCCCTGTGTCAAAGGTTATGTTTAGTGAGACTCAGTGAAAACATTGAATAAAAACAAGTAAAGTCCAGTCTCCTCTTTTGGACCTTAATTTCCTTATCTGTAAAATGAAAAGAATAGTCTTGCTAATCTTCCCAGCCTATTTTGACTCTTGAATTCTTGGTTGCTAAAATCATATTGATTTAAAATTTGAGTATATCTAGAATTTAGTTACATAAACATTTTTACTTGAATTACAGTTGTAATAGACGAATGGAGAAAAACTTAAGATAACTGAATATTATAATTTCCAAGAACTCCAAAGATCTACAGAAAGTTCAATTTTGATTTGGATAAAATGAATTATACTCTTCAAAGGCTAATCACTGCAAAGACTTTTGAGGCACCTGTACATACTTAATATCCCCTTTGCATAAAAAGGAAACATGGATGGAATATCATTATGACAGTGCCTACAAGTTTAAATTTCTCTATAACAGATGTGGCTAGGACTTTCAAAGACCTTCTGAAACAACATCACACTGAGAAATCCATCTGGGCAACACCAGAATGGAACTGTTTATTGCTGTCCAACCCACATTCTTCCATATCCTACCTCCTCATGAATGTCCGCCTCTACGGAATTTTCTGGTGAGGGGATGGCAAACAGAAGCAATGAAAGAGAAGCCAATATAGGCGTTGTGATGGAGGTGATTGCCAGGGTGCCATTGCTACATCAGGTAGCAGTGACAGGGATGGCTTTCAGCCATGGTGTCTGTCATCTACCTTCTCTTGTGACAGCTACACAGTTCCTTTATTGCTCTTTTCTTATTTTCTTCCATCTCTTTTACCTTTTGCTTATCTTTCAGATAATTTAGTGTTTATTTGGAGGTTCCGTAATGGATGTTCCCTTTTTCATTATTCTATCACCTGTGTCATCCCATCTGCTGCTACACTTGATGGCTTGGCTCAAGTAGGTTTATATACATTACATATATCAGGGGGATCTGATGTCATTTCTATTAAGTTCACATGTTCTTAGATGCCTCTCAGTCCAGTTGCTCCTGATGTCCTCATCTCTACTGACCCTGTTCTACTTGCTGAAACATACTAATCAGCTCTATAGCCTTCTTTTCTTCCTCTTCCTTTTTTTCTGAAGTCACAGACAGGAAGGCTGAGGTCTTGAGCCAATATAACTAAAATGTTGGAATTTATAACTATAACGTGATATTGATTTCACATAAAGCATGACATATTGTGTCAAAGTATCCATGAGACAACAAATCAACATTGAAAAACCTTCACCCACAGTTTGTGTCTGGGCTTTTGTTATAGCATTCTCACTCCACTCCAAACTTGTTCTATTAAGCTCTTCTTGTGTGTCTCAGAAAACAACAGTCTTCCAAATATTAGGGAATAGTTTTCTACCAGCCCCATTCAAACTGAATTTTGGGTTGTCCTAGGTATATAGGATCAAGAGCAGTTGAAGACACAAGAATTCTGTACCAGCATTTCACAAAGTCTTGGGATGACAGTGTTTGTACTGTTTAAGCAGGCTCACCTGCACCCATGAAGCACATTCATCTTACTCTGAGCAGCATACTGATACAACCATTTCCCACCATTTACAGTCTCAACCATCACTCCAAACAGCAATGGTGTAGACACTTTGGTTTGTGCTTATTTTTCCTAACAAGATGTTTGTTTCTGATTCAAATTACTATGATATATCAGACACTCAGGGAGAGTGAAGAATGTTCTTAGGAGCTATGGCATTTATATAGACTTAAAGATGCCATTCCAGACTCACATGTAGCCATACTTGCATAGTAATGTCCTGAATGAAGCTTATCTAAGTTGTCTAAGAGGCTGAAGGGGCTGTATATGTTCTCTGCTTTCATAAAGCTCACCTCTTAGGCATGAAGAATCAATTGTATTTCACAAATTAGGAGGATGTCTGAATTAAAGTAACTATTTGTCATAAATTTTGCTTCAAAAAATTTAGGCAGTTTTGGAGGACAGGATGAACTCTAAAATGAAAAAAAGAAACTGAGAAAAGACTTATTTTCTGAGAGAGAGGGAGGGGGAGACACAACAGACACAGAGAGAGAGAGACAGAGGGAGATAAAAAGAGACAGAGAGAGAGAGAGAGAGAGAGAGAGAGAGAGAGAGAGAGAGAGAGGAGAGAAAAGATGTGTGTGATTCTTACCAAGTACTTATTTTACTTCACACCACATGTCACATGTATAGACAACTTAGCATTCATGGATACTCATTGCATAGTTGAGGAAAGTCTAAAGTCAGAGAATATGGATAGCACCGCCAAAAATTGCCTTGTAAGTGATAGAGATATTTTCTGGAATCCTTCTGTTTGTCTCAGACCCAGTGCTTTCCTCCAATCATCCCACATGCTTCTGAGAGTCAAAGCAAAATATCTGTGATTCTTTGTGACTTTTTTTCTGGTATTACTGGATGTAACCAAGGAAAGCGTTAGGAGCTATCTTCATTCCAGAAGGCTGGGCTTCAGGATGATGAAGCAGTTCTTCACTGTGAGTTTAATTTTGTTTTTATTTTTAATGAATTGGTGCATTTCCTCAAGCTGAACAATTACTAAACATCTTACTGCCCAGGCACAGTGACTTTAGACTTGTGTGACAGGATTCTGGCCAGTAGCTCAGGAATGATGCTGTTTTCTATGGCATTGTTGTCAGCGTTGGTGGGCTGCTGAGTATCGATTCACCCTCCTTTCTGACTCTGAATACTCACTGCTCTGTAGGATCACAGATAACCTCTGCCAAATTTAAAGGGAATCACCCCTAGAAATAGGCCATGTGAATTAGTACCATGAAGTGAAGAAGTGAATGCCTTCTTTTATCAACACTGGGGAGTTGGTCAAGAGGCACACATGGATACATGGGTGAAACTGTCATCCCAGTCTTAGGGAAAGGCAAATATGCATGCCTTTAGCTAGCCTCTCTTCTTTCATGGCTCTATGATGGACTTCGGTTCCACAATTGTGAGGCCCTCACTACAAGGTAGATATTTTTACCGACTATTATTACTTTATCATTGAAATGAAAGTGCCCTACTCCTAAATTGCTCAGAAAATCATCTCCATTTCCCGTTTCTTTCCCCACTCCCATGAATGGTCAGTTCCTCAGCTGAGAGAATACAGCCTGACCAAACTGCTACTGACTGACGCCTGCAGGGCCATTTGAAAATGCCACTGTGGAGACCCTGCAGCCCATTTCAGCTGCAGATTGTTATTGCCTTGAGCTTTGATGGCGTCATCTTTCTGACAAACTAGAACAGCTTATTGCTTGTCAAACTTCAAAAGGATTCACAAAATGGAATACATAGTGGAAGATAAATAAATTTGATGAAATAATTGGCTGTCTTTGTATTTACAACCTGACTATTTAATTTAGATTTAATAAATGTTATGTTCTCTACTAACAAGGTATTAAATATCCTTAAATATTTTATGTCTGTAAGGAGAGCATGATAAATGTTCAGATATGCTTTTGAAGATGATCTGAAATTTACATATGCAAATTATTAAGCAGTCAACACAGAAGGTTTTGCACATATAGAATGTCTGCTTATCAGTCACTGAACTTGCCCAGGAACTTGGTCAGCTTTTGTTTTAAACCTTTTCTTAAATTCCTGACTTTTGTCCTTTACCTTTATGGGGTCCAATATGATGTTAAATGTATTCATTTCTTATTCATGGGTACAAACACAGGTTTGACTCACATATTTCATGAATATTTACTGAATTAATTCCAGGCTTCAGAAAGTATTCCTTTTTACTGAACTAAACTGGTGGAATAAATGTAAGAACAGAAAAATTATTCGAAAATCCTAGTCTCATTTAATGGTGGGTTAGTGTAATAGGGAATCTGTGTATTCATCTTCACTAGATTAGAGTCATGTGGAAAGATACCTCCAGGTATGTCTGTGAAGGAGTTTACTTAAAGGTTTGACTGGAGGAAGACCCACCTTAATTGTGGACAGCACAATATAATGGGATGGGAACATGAACTGGGTAAACAGGAGAAAAGGAATGCTCCAGCATTCTCCCCTTTCTGATTCCTGACTAACTGTGAGCTTATGACCAGCAGCTTCACACTCTTGTAACCATGCCTTCACCAGCACAACATGAACTAACCTAAACCATTTTCTCCTTAAGTTGCATTTGTCAGGTACTCTATCATAGCGATGGGAGATATAGCTAATACAGTTAGAAGTCAAAGCCTTCCGGGTTCCCATCTATTAAGGGCAGAACTGATGAGTCTTCCCATTGAACATTTCTCTCAACACTTCTGTCAGATGTCTTTACTGCCAAATTTCCAAGCCTGAGAATGCTCTCTTGGGATACATTGAACCCTATTTTCCTTATATGTTTTTTTTTTCCTGAAGATAAAATAGAAATAGAAACTCCAACATGAAAATTCAAAGCAAGAGTGATTAGCATTTTTTTCCTAGCCAGAAAAAGTCCAGGATAAAGATTAATCCTAAGTGACCAAGGAATAGATGTCCTAAAAAACAGATGACTCTCCTGTTCTCTCTGCTTGGCCTTTGTCAGACACAGAATGACTTTGACATCCCTAAATACTCAGAATTAGGATACAGTGGGATAAGGTTTTTCTGGATTAGCTAAAAGCCTTCCCCTTTGAAGAAGATAGTAGTCTGAAATCCATGTAAACCCAGACTTGAGATGAGCATTTAATTGAGAATTAGCTAAGAAGACTAGAGCAAACCAGCCACAAAGGCAACCAGTGAGGAAAGATTACAGGGTGTTTTGCTAATGATAAAATTTGGTAAACTATCTAAACCAAGCAGATTCCAAGGCATAATGAAGAATGTGGAAGGTTGCATAGTGGGTATAAATGAAGCAAATAAAGTTTTCAAAATGTTTTGTCATTGTTGTTTTGAGGCAAAAATCTGTCTGTATAGTCCAAGGTGACCTTAAGTCTTTCTATTAATTTCTGTCTTAGACCCTAAGGGATCAAGATTAACATATACAGCAATATATACAATACTATTGAAGTAGTTCAATGAATTCTTTATTATTAAAATACACTCTTGAGGAAAAACAGAGCTAATGTGTTATGCTTCTTCACTCCAGCATTATGTCACTAGTCTTTGGAGGCAGAAAGACTCAATTTTACCTTGTTTATTGAGTTACCTTGAATACTCTTTGATCTTTAACTTCTGCATGTCACATGGTGGTGCTAAACTTGGGGACTGTGTCACTGGGTCCCTAACTTATCTTTGAACAGTAACTGCCCATGTTCCTTTGACTCTGAAGGGACAACAATAATAAAAACTACACTGTATTTATGTAAGATGCCATTACTCCATAGCATATTAGCCTGCTGGGCAGGACATGCTGTGAGGAAAGCATTTTACATGTTGCATGTCCATTTCTGTTTTATACCCGAGATAAAATTACTTAAAATAAAGAAAGGTTTGTTTGGGTTCACAGCTTCAAAGCTTTTAGTCAATGGTCTCTTGGCCCCTTTGCTTTGGTCCATTGGCAGCTTAGCACTTCATAGAACAGTGATTGGCAGGGGAGACTGTATCTCTTCATGGCTGCTGGGAACACAGAGAGAGACATAGGAGTCATGTCCCAGCAGCTCCTTGAATAGCATGTCCTAATGACTGACTTCTTTCCTTTGAAGATCTCACCATCCAACATTATCACAGGCTGGGGTACAAGTTGTTAACCCACAAATGGGTTTTTAGGGACTGTCTTTGTCAATGTTCTATTGCTGCAAAGAGACATCGTGACCAAAGCAATTCTTATAAAAGAAAGCAATTAACTGGGGGACTTACTTTTAGTTTCAGAGATTTAGGCCATTACCATCATGCCAGGGAGCATGGTGGCTTGCATAGTACTGGAGCAATAGTTAAAAACTTAATCAGCAAGCAGAAACTTTAAAGCCTACCCTCCCAATGGCATACTTCCTCTGACAGGGCCACACCAACTCCAACAAGGCCATACTATTTTTCCAACAAGGCCACACTATTTTTCCAACAAGGCCATACCTCCTGGTTTTCTCAAATAGTGTCACTCCCTGATGACTAAGCACTCAAATACTTGAGTCTCTGTGGCCCATTCTCATTTAAATTACCGTATTTTGCTTCCTAACACCCATAGGCAAAGCTGCATTCAGTCCAACAACAAAAGACCCCATAGTCTTTTATAGTCTCAACAGTATTCAAAAGTTCAAAGTTCTTTTTTTAAGATTCATGGCAATCTCGTAACTGTAAACCCCTATAAAATAAAAATAAAAAAACAGATCACATACTTTTAACATACAGTTGCACAGAATATCCACTACCATTCTAAAAGGGATGAAATATTGGATTAATGTAAAAACAAAACATAGCAGGGCAAACTCCAAATTTTGCATGTCTGTGTCTGATATCAAAGTACTGTTCAGATCTCTGGCTTCTTTCAGATTTGTTGACTGCAAGACACTTCTCTCTCACAGGTTGGTTCCACACCCCGTTAAAAGTTTTCCTTGGCAAGTATCCCATGACTCTGTCATCTCCATCATCTTAGGGTCCCTAACACAATCCAGGCTTCATCTTCACAGCTTCGTGCAGTGGCCTCTCTGGGACTCCATACAGAGGAGTGACTCTCTTGCCACACATCTGGCCTTAGTGGCTTTCATAGCTGCAGAGGGAGATCCCACAATCTTTTCCTTATTGACTCTAAAGCCAGGACCATGTGCTAACATTTCCAAGTTCTTCTGCTTGGTGGGACTGGAACTTGGTCTCTTTCTTCAATTACATTTGTATTAACTTTCTGTTGTTGATGGTTTCCTTCTCTTCTTAAAATTTTATTTAATTCCCTTTTACAATTTGAAAGCATATCTGGATGGGGTCTTGTTTTGAGATTACTATTCTTTTTTCCCATTTATTATAAGGCTTTTCTTTAAACTTTTAGTCTCCCTGGTCATCGGAATTTGCTCCAGTACACTTCCTGGTGCCATTATACGTTCTCCCTGTCTGTCTTGCTCTAGCTGTGTGGTCTGGTTAGTCCAAAAATGGCTGTCTAGCAAAGGAAATCCAAGCATCCTGTAGTTGTTCAGTCTTTGAGGCTACATGTCTCAGCTGTCTTCTGTATATGCAGAATCCTAAAGAAGCTGACTCTAATGCCAGTCAGAGCGGACTTGCCAGTGAGAGGTAAAGTGAACAGATAAAAAGAGTCAGCATCCCCCTTCCAGGTTCTTTATGCCAGCTGCCAGGAGATGTGGCCAAGATTGGCAGTGGATATTCCCACCTCAAGAACTCTTTATTAAAAGTTGGTCTTCCCACTTCAAGTGATTTAATTAAGAAGAGAATCTCTCACAGATGAACCAAGTCACTTGGGTTTTAGTTAATTTCAAATGTAGTCAAGTTGACAACCAAGAATAGTCATCACAGGGACCATTCAGGATCTAAATATAGGCACACATAGTCATTTCAAGGATCAGTTTAAGCAATGCATTTTGAAAATGTCAACATATAATCTATAAATATGCACAGGTGCTACAATAGATAGGGAGTTTTCCAGTTACTATACAATTTGGCTTTTCTAGGCTGCTTGTTCATTTTCCTCAAATTGCCAAATAAATGTGTTTTTCTTGCTGAGAACAACGAGGCTCTAATATTAACATTTTTGAGTAGTATACTTTGTATGCTTAAACATCATTCAGTATTATTATACAGCAGCTTCCCATGTTGAAAATGCTTCCAATTACATTTCAACCTCTGTGCATGGCAATCTTGAACAGGATAGTTTATTCTCAGATGAGGAATCTGGGACTTAAAGAGGTAATTTATTTCACATTTCTGAGTGGTATCAGAAAGTTAAGAAAGTAAGATCTGTTAGGAATCTCAATCTTTTTATTTAAGATTTCAGGTTCCCCTATCCAGAGGGTTGCCTCTGTTGTTGGTTTGGTTTAGTTTAGTTTTGCTTCACTTGAGCCAGGATCTCCCTATGAGATCATCCTGCCTTAGTCTCCATCGTTCTGGGTTTCCATGAATGAATCATCACAACAGTGAGGGTAACTCTGTACTTCCTGACTCACTGTGTGAAGAAAAGATGGAAGAGTGAAAGAAAGGCTCCTGGACCTCTCAAAATCCTTGCAGATAGGCTATTGAGGCTTCTCTTCATCCTGCTCTGTTCTCTGGTGCCTCCATTACACAGTCTCTAACTATATGTGGACTTGAGGGACAGCACAGTCAAAGCCCATTACAGAGTGACAGCTACAGACAACGCACATTTTAAAATCCCACTTTGTTTTTTAATGATTATGTTTTCTGCTATTGTCCCCAGGGTCAGAAGATCCATAACTAATGAGTTGTCCTTTGTCCTTGGGAGAGATTTAAAAACCATGCTATGGCAGATGCAGAGGGAGCCAAGTACTCAGTGCCCATCTTTCTTCTTTTCTTCTGATTTTATATTCTCATCCAGGTAGGCTCAGCTCCATGGAGGCAAAAGATCACAATATGCTATGGTCTCTGAAATCACTCCACAGTAATACTCTTTATAGAGCCTATTATTGTCAGTAGAAAACAATTTTGAAGCCTATATGTGATTAGAGTAGATGGCCAGTGAGAGGCATTTGAAGAAAATAGCTTTTTACATTTCCTCTTATTAAATTTGGTACTTTCTTGTTTAATACAGGGTTCTATACTGCATTTCAACACAACAAAAGTTGGAAGTAAATCTCTTTTAAGGCTACAGATGGATCTCTGTAATGCTTTGATTAAATAGTTGTTAGCTAGCCATATCTCTTGTGCTTATCATGGGACCTTCTTCAACCATGGTAATTCTGGCCTGTGATTTTTATTACTTTATGAAAGAAGACAGAATATGAAAGAACATAGAATTCAATGACTTCACTTCTTCTCTAGCTTGAAGAGAGAAAACTAAAGAAACAAGAAAGCTAAAATGTATATATATATACATTTGTATATATATACACCCACTATGCATATATAGTGTATAGTGTTTCTCCATGGTTTCAGTTCCTGCCTTGCTTGGGTTCCTGCTGTGGCTCCCCCCAGTGATGGACTATAATCAAGATATGTAAACCAAATGAATCCTGTCTCCCCATCACCAAGTTGCTTTGGTTGGTGCTGACATAAAAATAGACATGTATGTACCCAGAAGAAGTCTGGTAGTTTCTTAATTCCTTCTATAGCAGAGGTTGTTCGCTATTTATGAAGATTACTCTGTCATCTTCCAATTGAATTCATTTTCCAATCTTCCTCATAGTTTCGGTGGACAGGAATTGAACTGTAGCTACTGGAAGATGAGCAGAGGTGATATTGGTCAAATCTCATCTTGACATAGTTTGTACCCTGGCTCTTCCTCACTCTTCCCATTTCCTCTGACTTTGGGGAAAGGTGTCCTAAATGTCAATCATCATTAGACTGGTGTACTGAGTAGATCACAGTTTCCAAGGGCTGGGCGTCCATACAGGACTCTGACTTAACACAAAGAAGGTTTCTATTATGCCACGTCACCCCATCATACCCCTGCTCCTTGATACAATCTGATCACCTCTGCATTAGAGCCTGGAACTGTTGGGTCAGAAATAAGGCTTCTGGGAACCGAGAACTGATAGGGTCACAGAGATTTGAACACATAAGGTACTGTGCTTCTATGTACATCCTTGAATTCTCTGGGTGCCTTCTAGGGACAGGAAAAGGGGGCTTGAAGGTTGAAGTGCCAGGGCTGTGACTGGATGTCAGTGTGACAGTTTAGACATCCAATATGACAGTATGGGCATCCAGTGTAACAGTATGGGCATCTAATATGACAGTGTGGGCATCCAATATGGCAATGTGGGCATCCACTGTGATAGTGTGGGCATCCATTGTGACAGTGTGGACATCTAATGTGACAGTATGGACATCCAGTGTGACAGTGTGGGCATTCAGTGTGACAGTGTGGACATCCAGTGTAACAGCGTGGGCATCCAGTGTGACAGCGTGGGCATCCAGTGTGACAGTGTGGGCATTCAGTGTGATAGTGTGGACATCCAGTGTGACAGCGTGGGCATCCAGTGTGACACTATGGGCATCTAGTGTGACAGTGCGGGCATTCAGTGTGACAGTGTGGGCATCCAGTGTGACAGTGTGGGCATCCAGTGTGACAGTGTGGGCATCCAGTGTGACAGTGTGGACATCCAGTGTGACAGTGTGGACATCCAGTGTGACAGTGTGGGCATCCAGTGTGACACTATGGGCATCCAGTGTGACAGTGTGGGCATTCAGTGTGACAGCGTGGGCATCCAGTGTGACAGTGTGGGCATCCAGTGTGACAGTGTGGGCATCCAGTGTGACAGTGTGGACATCCAGTGTGACAGTGTGGGCATCCAGTGTGACAGTGTGGGCATCCAGTGTGACAGTGTGGACATCCAGTGTGACAGTGTGGACATCCAGTGTGACAGTGTGGACATCCAGTGTGACAGCGTGGGCATCCAGTGTGACAGTGTGGACATTCAGTGTGACAGTGTGGGCATCCAGTGTGACAGTGCAGGCATCCAGTGTGACAGTGTGGGAATCCAGTGTGACAGTGCAGGCATCCAGTGTGACAGTGTGGGCATCCAGTGTGGCAGCATGGACATGCAGAGCTGTACTTGCTTCATTTACTCTCCTCTGAACTGCTTTTCTTGTTTGACCTCTTTTGTGGTCTTCCCTAAATAAGACATGCTTAAGGAAATGAGGCTTTGGAGGAGTGTTCCTCTTTCTCCACATCCTGGCCAACACCTGCTGTCTCCTGAGTTTTTAACCTTAGCCATTCTGACTGGTGTGAGGTGAAATCTCAGGGTTGTTTTGATTTGCATTTCCCTAATGACTAATGATGTTGAGCACTTCTTAAGGTGCTTCTTGGCCATCCAAATTTCTTCAGGTGAAAATTCTTTGTTTAGCTCTGTACCCCATTTTTTAATAGGGTTATTTGGTTCCCTGGGGTCTAACTTCTTGAGTTCTTTGTATATATTGGATATTAGCCCTCTATTAAATGTAGAGTTGGTGAAGATTTTTTTCCCAATTTGTTGGTTGCCGTTTTGTCCTTTTGACAGTGTCCTTTGCCTTACAGAAACTTTGTAATTTTATGAGGTCCCATTTGTCAATTTTTGATCTTAGAGCATAAGCTATTGGTGTTCTGTTCAGGAACTTTTCCCCTGTGCCCATGTCCTCAAGGGTTTTCCCCAGTTTCTTTTCTATTAGTTTCAGTGTGTCTGGTTTTACGTGGAGGTCCTTGATCCACTTGGAGTTGAGCTTAAGCATTTGGAACCAATAGCGTATGCTCTAAGAGCAAGAATTGACAAATGGCACCTCATAAAATTACAAAGTTTCTGTAAGGCAAAGGACACCATCAAGAGGACAAATTGGCAACCAACAAATTGGGAAAAGATCTTCACCAATCCTACATCAGATAGAGGGCTAATATCCAATATTTTTGGATATCCAATATAATATCTTTATATCCAATATAAAGAACTCAAGAAGTTAGACTCCAGAAAACCGAACAACCCTATTAAAAATGGGGTACAGAGTTAAACAAAGAATTCTCACCTGAAGAACTTTGGATGGCGGAGAAGCATCTTAAAAAATGCTCAACTTCATTAGTCATTAGGGAAATGCAAATCAAAACAACCCTGAGATTTCATCTTACACCAGTCAGAATGGCTAAGATTAAAAATTCAGGAGACAGCAGGTGTTGGATAGGATGTGGAGAAAGAGGAACACTCCTCCACTGCTGGTGGGGTTGCAAATTGGCACAACCACTCTGGAAATCAGTCTGGCTGTTCCTCCGAAAACTGGGCACCTCACTTCCAGAAGATCCTGTTATACCACTCCTGGGCATATACCCAGAGGATTCCCTACTATGTAATAAGGATACATGCTCTACTATGTTCATAGCAGCCCTATTTATAATTGCCAGAAGCTGGAAAGAACCCAGGTATCCCTCAACAGAAGAGTAGATGCAAAAAATGTGGTATATCTACACAATGGAGTACTATTCAGCCATTAGAAACAACGAATTCATGAAATTCTTAGGCAAATGGATGGAGCTAGAGAACATCATACTAAGTGAGGTAACCCAGACTCAAAAGGTGAATCATGGTATGCACTCACTAATAAGTGGGTACTAACCTAGAAAAGTGGAATACCCAAAACATAATCCACACATCAAATGAGGTACAAGAAGAAAGGAGGAGTGGCCCCTTGTTCTGGAAAGACTCAGTGAAGCAGTATTCGGCAAAACCAGAACGGGGAAATGGGAAGGGGTGGGTGGGAGGACAGGGGAAGAAAAGGGGGCTTACGGGACTTTCGGGGAGTGGGGGGCTAGAAAAGGGGAAATAATTTGAAATGTAAATAAATTATATCGAATAAAAAAAATAAAAAAAATAAACATATATGGGTGAAGCAAATAGAAGAAGAAAATTAATACAAAAAAAGGAAATGAGGCTTTTTTTTTAAACACAGACTGAATACCCCATATTCAAAGTGCTTGGTGGAAGAGCTGGTTTGGATTGGGGATTTTATTTTGAAATATTTGAATACATGTGAGATAACTTTGGGAAAGTATCCAAGTCTAAACATGAAATTCATTTAGATTTTCCCCCTGAAGGTCATTTTCCACACTATTTCTGGTTCATCTCCATTTCCTTTGCAATTTATCACATGACAGCAGGAGCTGATTTGCCATTTATGACACATTGTTGGCGCTTGGGAAGTCTTGTATATTGGGTCTTCACAGATTTTGCAGTTTTGAAAAGTAATAACCAGCCTAATTATATCCAGAAAATGCAAAAGTTATGTCTCAAATGTGTACCATCAGGTTCTATTGGTGATGGTGTGGTTGTGGGATTTCAGTCAATTGAGAGTCATACATCTCATTTGCCTGTTTGCCAGAAATGTTTCAAGGTCTCTATGTTCTAAGTTTCTGTTTGAAACTTAGAGAAAAGTAGTTTTCATCTGAGACAAAAATAATGATTCACTGTTATGTCTAAGTTTATTTGGGTATTTATGTGATCTGGAGGCCATGTGAGATTTTGCACTTTTATTTCTATACATAAAAGTATGATTAACAAGACTTCAGAGGTGACATTGTTATTCAGAATTCCTTGGCTTCCATACATTATCTGTTGCACTTCTGAAGTACCAACCTTTCTTTTCTAATTTTGACTTTATTGTCATTATCATTAGTAGCAGTATGTATGACCTGTTTGTGCATGTGCGTGTATGCCTGTGTGTGTGTGTGTGTGCGCGCATCACAGCATACATGTAAAGGATAACTTTATGGAGTCAGTTTTCTCTTTCCACATCTATGTGTTTTCCAGGGATCATTCTCAATCACTTGGCTTATGCGTCAAGTGCTTGGATCTGGGCAGCCATCTTGCCAGTCCCACTTTTGGAATATTGAAAGATCATTGCTGGTACACTGATGGGAAAATTAAAGAAAAATTGTTATATTCTGATCACAATCTGCAAGTATTACCTTAGAATTTACTGGAATTGATTAAATTAAAGCCTTATCTTTTATCACAGATGAGAAAAGTAACATTCTCAGTGGTTTAGTGATTATTCATAAAATCACATAGAGAACTTCTCTAGGGTTCCTGAGGTTTCATTCACATGCCTTAGCTGAGAACCCTTTCAGGAAACTCTCCAGAATCAAGGAAAATACGGATATTTAGGTGAGAGACAGTGACATCCATAAATTGTTATCCATATGGTACTGGGCTCTTCATAGGATGTTAGGAACACTCAGGTACCGAGGTTATTAGAATGTGAGAAAAAGAAAAGGAAAACAAAAACAAAACACAATCATTGATTATTCATATATGTATTGTTCTTGATGAGTGACCTGGCATTTTCCTAGCGTACAGGTGGCAGGGAGATGCATAGAGTTCCATTATAGAATTATGGCGGGTGGGCCTGGATATCCAGCTACAGTCTCTACAGCACTAGAATTCTCTCTCTCTCTCTCTCTCTCTCTCTCTCTCTCTCTCTCTCTCTCTCTCTCTCTCTCTCTCTCTCCTGTATATGCATATGTAGGGCATCCAACAACAGAAGTTGTCCTTGGGTGCCTTCCACCATAATTTTGAGACAGGTCTTTAACTAAACCTCAAGCTCACTGATTCAGCAAGATTAGTCAGCTAACGAGCTCACTCTAGGAATTCCCTCCTCTCTGCCTTGCCATCACTAAGATTGCAAGAGCACATAATGATACACAAACAAGTTTTTCATACTTTGCAATCAATTACTGAAGGCTCTTGAAATCCAGCCATAATCATCCAGCAATAAATCTAAACATAAAGGTTGACTAGTCCTAAAGTGCCCTTGCAATCCTTAGCAAGTTCATCTTATTTTTTCTTATTCTGATGCTCACATGTGTTAATAATTTGTAAACCCCTTGAGAGTAGATTCTGTGCACTATTCTCCTTTTTCTCAATAGACTGCCTTTTCCTAAGGGTAACATAATTTGCTTACATGCCCAATGTACACTTATAAAATGTAATACAGATGTATTTTATGCAGTACCAACATTTCAACTTAGTAATAATTGTCCTCAAACTTCTCAGTGGAATTTTCTTATATATGAAAATAGTGTAAAGTGAAAATCTACGTTTGGTTAGCTCTGTCATTTTTATTTTACTTTTATTCTGAATTTCTTCCTTTCCTCTTTCTCTTCTTCCTTCTCCTCCTCTTCTTCCTCTGCCTCTTTTTCCTCTTCCCCCTTTTCTTATTCTTGCTCCTCCTCTTCTTCTATCATGCTAAAACTTTTGAAAATCAGTTCAGACATTGTATGAATTTTATTGGAGGCAGGGTATTTTAATTCATCTGAGATTCTTGTGTAGTAACAGACTAAAGAAACAATTCACGAATACACTGATGTTTCTTTCAACCATCTATTTTATGGTAGTATTTGTAGCATAATGATATGGTTTTACTTCCATCAATCTTCAGTATTTTTCAATCAGATTGGCTTCAAGGAAGCTTTCCTTCTTTTTATCATACCCATTATGAGTATCCTTTTGGCAAAATGGCCATTTTAACTATATTGATTCTACCGATCCATGAGCATGGGAGGTTTTCCCATTTTTTGAGGTCTTCTTCCATTTCCTTCTTCAGAGTCTTGAAGTTCTTGTCATACAGATCTTTCACATGTTTGGTAAGAGTCACCCCAAGATACTTTATACTGTTTGTGGCTATTGTGAAGGGGGTCATTTCCCTAACTTCTTTCTCAGCCTGCTTATCCTTTGAGTATAGGAAGGCCACTGATTTGCTTGAGTTGATTTTATAACCTGCCACTTTGCTGAAGTTGTTTATCAGCTGTAGGAGTTCTCTAGTGGAGTTTTTTGGGTCACTTAGGTAGACTATCATGTCGTGTGCAAATAATGATAGTTTGACTTCCTCCTTTCCGATTTGTATCCCTTTGACCTCCTTATGTTGTCGAATTGCCTGAGCTAGTACCTCAAGTACAATATTGAAAAGATAAGGAGAAAGGGGGCAGCCTTGTCTGGTCCCTGATTTCAGTGGGATTGCTTCAAGTTTCTCTCCATTTAGTTTGATGCTGGCTACTGGTTTGCTGTATATTGCTTTTACTATGTTTAGGTATGGGCCTTGAATTCCTGTTCTCTCCAAGACTTTAAGCATGAAAGGATGCTGAATTTTGTCAAATGCTTTTTCAGAATCCAATGAAATGACCATGTGGTTTTTTTCTTCGAGTTTGTTTATGTAGTGGATTGCATTGATGGATTTCCGTATATTGAACCAACCCTGCATTCCCGGGATAAAGCCTACTTGATCATGGTGGATGATCGTTTTGATGTGTTCTTGGATTCGGTTGGCAAGAATTTTATTGAGTATTTTTGTATTGATGTTCATAAGGGAAATTGGTCTGAAGTTCTCTTTCTTTGTTGAGTATCCTTTTGTGTGTCTTTACATCATCCAATAACTTATAATTTGCCAACATCACCATCTATTCTATTGCTCAGTTTCTCCCAGACTTGGTAAGTAAGAGTCCTTTTATTTTTTGTCTCTGTTTCTTTTACTAAGGCATTTATTTATGAACAATAAAAATCTACATTGCAATGGACACCTAACACCACAATCAACATTAGAGCAGTTCCTTTTGCCTAGTATTTCTGTGTCTATTGCTGTTGATCCTCTCTTGTTTTCTACGAGGCATCAAACTAGTTGCTAATAGAACCATTTTGCCATTTTTTTTTTTGTAAAAGTTTCATAAGAACAAAACTGTGAAATACAGAATTTTCCCATTGACCCAACTTGGGTCAATAGTCAAGTGACTGCCTTGACAAATTTTACTGCTTTTTAAAAAAGAAATATTTTCATGTATATGTTAATAATTATTATCATAATATGGATTTCCATTTTCATACTATCTTTGACACATTTGGGATTAAGTTTACTATAAAACTGCTTAATTGGCATTATTTTCTTTATTGGTTTCTTAAAGGAATATTGGAATCATGGTTGAAGAGATGGTTTAACTGTGAAGAACAGTTACTGCCCTTGTAAAAAACCCAGATTTGATTCCCAGCCTCTGCATATAAACTTGTGTGTGTGTGTGTGTGTGTTCCTTCACATAATAATAAATGAATCTTTTAAAAATTTAGAATAATTTATTTCCTGAGAGAATAAGACTAATAAAGTTTTAGGAAGATTTTGAATCAAATGATTTAAAGACTTTAAAGGCTTTATATTTCATTTGAATCTGATTTGGCTGTTATTCAGGCCTAACTTCTAGTCTTTTAATATGGCTTTAAAATTTAATGACACAATTTTTCTTACAGTTATTTTTCTGAATCTTATAATCTCTGCTGTCTATAATTAAATGTACTTTGCTTAAAATTTAGTTTTTGATTAATGTTTGTTAATTGTGGATTTAGTGATGCTCACCGTGATGTTCCTCTACACACACACATACACACACACACACACACACACACACACACTCACTCACACACACACACACAGACAGAGAGAGAGAGAGAGAGAGAGAGAGAGAGAGAGAGAGAGAGAGAGAGGAGAGAGGGAGAGGGAGAAGAAGAGGGAGAGGGAGAACACAAGACATGCTGATAGATGAAGCAATTTACATCATTTTCATTTCTTTATGTTTTGCATCTTCAAGATCCTATCTTCCTCAACTTTATAAAATATGGAATAGTTAATTGTGACAGATAGACACTCCACTATACTGAAGAACCTCAGAACTTAAGTGTGTGTGTTTGTATTTTAATACTAACTTTGAGATCATTATTTGTAGGTCTCCGGTGCTCACTTTTGTACACTCCAATGTGTACCCTATTCTGCATTAAGATCTTCTAAGGGCTGTAAAGACAACTCATCAGTAGAGAACACATACTGATCTTGCAGAGGACTAGAGTTTAATTCCCAGCACCTACACTGGGTGCCTCACAACCACCTGTAACTTCAGCTCCAGGAGGACTTGAATCTTCCCTGGCTTCCATTATGTGTATGTGCCTATCTCACCCACACACACCACACACATTTTACAAATAAAATAAATGAAACTTTTCTAAAGTTCTTTCTATGTTTCTGCACATGAGAATATATGATGAGTCTCTGGGTCTGGTGTATCTCATCTAATAGAATGTTCTGTAGGACTGTCCCTCTCACTCCAAATGATATAACTTCATTTCCTTTATAGCCAAATCGTATTCTACTGTGTATGAACACATTCTCTTCCCCATCCATCCTTCCACAGATTAAACATAAAGATGCAGGGTCCCCTTAGCATGTAGATTTCCTTTTCTAGGGTCTGTATATCTTAAATGAAATAACCAGGTCATGTGGAGAACCTATCTTTAGTTTTCTGAGGAACTGTCACCAATAATTGCCACACCAGTGTACGTCCTTGTGAACCATGCATAAGAATTTCTTTCTCTGCACACTCATTAGAAGCTTTGTTACCTATTTTGTAATTGTCATTTTAATGGGAATGAGCTAATAACATTTCACTTTTGACTTACAGTTTCTCAATGGCTAACGATGTAAAACACTTTTTAACATACATAGAAGACATTTTCGCTTTTGTTTAAAGATCCAGCAATTAAATATAATTATTCTTTTCATTACATGTCTGGTTTCTATCTGAAACCCTAACGACAGAACACATTCCTTTGAAAGGTCTCTTTTCTGGCAGGTTGTTTTTTTCTCTGTCCATTTTCTTCACAAGCCTAAAGTTAGTTCTCTGCCTTCTGACCTTCAGTCAGCAGTGCTTCTTTGCACTGTATCAGGGCGGTGCTCCACCTCTCTCCTCTCTGAGTGGTTTGTCTTATAAATGTTCTACTTGTGGTACAAGGTTACTGCTCCCTCATTTGCTTTCAGCTCACTTCTGTCTTTTCCCTTGTAGGTATTTTACATACCATCCTGCAAGTTCAATGATGCAGATTACAGTGTGCTTGTTATAATATACCCAGAGGATCTCATAGGAGAAGACATTTTTTTAAAACGATCTAGTCTGCATACCACTCAAAAGTTGCAATCCAGGTAAAGACCAATTTAAACTAAAAACCAAGTTATGAAAAAAGACTCCATATAATAGTGATATGGTTTAAAGAAAATAAAATCTGAATCACTGTGTCAACAACTCAAAGTTTCTTAGTGGCCACATTTTTAAAGGAAAGAAACAGATATTATTAATTTTAATACATATTTAAGATATAATTAAATAATGATCTCTGACATATAAAATGTATTTAAGACATTTAAATAATAATTTATTTTAATGCATTATTCCATGCTGGGATGTGGGTGGGCTTGAACTTGTACAGGTCTTGTGAATGCTGTCAAAACCACTGTGCATCTGCCCTGCTATGCACAGAAAGCAGTTTCTTTGCACAGTCATCCTCCTTCTTTGACTCTTACATTCTTTCCACCCCAATTTCTGCAATATTTCTTGAGCCCTGGGAGGTGAGAATGTGGTGTAGATGTTTTGCTTAGGACTGAGTACTCTGAAGTCTCTTTTTCTCTTCACCTTGTTAAATGTTATTCAAATAAGAATTAGAGAAATGTTATATTTTGCAAATTTAAAGTTTGCTACTCAAAATATTATCCACCTTTATATTATTCACATTTTATATATGTGTGTGGAGTTTGTTTCTCTTATGTTGAAAGCACAAAAACAGTGGTTTTGTGAATGTTATGATTTAGAGGCTGAGAGAATGCTCATTTTTTCAGGGCCAAAGGGTAAAATTTTAGTTTATCATATTTTTTATACATGAACATTTACATTATTACATGTTTCAAAAAATAACCCATTACACTCATGACTGTGTGGTACACCTGCTAACAACCCAGAGAATGGAAGCAGGACTCTCTTCTTCCAGGTATAGAGGATATCTATAGTTTTTCACAGACAGGGTCCTGCATGACACATTTTGGCACAAATGTAACTAGCACCATTTATCTACCCATTTATTCATCGCCCAGTGTTCTTATCTAATTATCACAGGGTGCTCTGAGGTAATAATATACAATTCTGTCTATGTAGATTAGAAAATTTTCTAAGAAGGTTTGTATATGGTTTGGGTCATAATGTTATGCACAGTTTTTTCTCAATGATTCTAGAGTAAATTTAACATATGGAGTCTGAGTGTTACTCTTCAGAGCCTGCACTTGATTATAGCTAAATCTCAAAAGTATTCATTTCTCCTCTTCAGTTGCTTTTCTTTAGCAATGACATTCTCCATCCACAATGTTTCATAATGATTTATAAAAATCTCACCGTTCTTGATAGAAGGTTGCCATAATTGTTGTTTGCTTTATCAGAACTATTTTTTCTTAGAGACAGGAAATATTCATTTAAATAATATGGTGAATAAAAAGTGATTCATGATTTATAGAATAAAACATATACCGGCCCTGCCATCTCTGATAAGTGGATATTAATTAGCCCAGAAGCTCTGAATACCCAAGGCACAAATTGCATAGCAAATCACTCCCATGAAGAAGTATGGAGAGGGTCCTGATCCTGGAAAGGATTGATCTAGCATGGGAAGGGAATATAAGGACAGAGAAAAAGGAGGGAGGTGATTGGAGAAGGGATGGAGAGAAGAAGGTTTATGGGACATATGGGGAGGGGGTATCCGGGAAAGGGGAAATCATTTGGAATGTAAACAAAGAATATAGAAAATAAAAATATTAAAAAAAGACCATACTAGTTGCTTAATTCTTGTAGTTTTTCAATCAGCTTATATGCATTTCTTTCAATCTAGCTTAAAATTTTATACAGTCCTTTCTCTCCCTCCCTCCCTCCTTCCTTCCCTTTCTCCCTTCCATCCTCCTTCTTTCCTGGATGAGAAACAAATGAAGTCTCTTAGCACAATGATGGCAGCTCATTAGCAACTTTTTTTTTTAGCTTCTTGTCATTCTTGAGTAAAATCACGCCATAAACATTTTTTTTTAACAAAGCTAAAAAAAATACAAGAGAATAAAGCAGTTTCTTTGTCTTTGACCCTTACTGTTTTTTAATGCTCAGGTAAAATGGTCTGCTAACAAATCAGCAACCTTTGGAACTGCTACATCCATAGGAAAGTGATTTTGCATATATTATTTGTGAAGGAATCTCTGTGTCAGGGAAAGCTTAAAGGTACAACAACAATATCAGCAGCAGCAGCAAAAATACAAGCAGCAAGGCAAAAAGCAGCAAGATGATCTGGAAAGTTGACATGAACATATTTCCAGTGAGGCACTGGAGTCCCTTCAAAGGCTTTCCTATCCTTTAAGTTTCCTGTGGCAAGGACTGGTCTCATGCCACCAGCCTGGAAAGAGATCTCTGACAAGGGTCTGTAAGAAGCAGCCCTTGCAGCAAGAAGGTCAGAGCAAAATAAGACTGCTCTTTCTAGTGTTTAGAATGAAGACAATCTCATTTCAGACCAAATCAATGACCTTTACTCATGGTTTAATATTGAATATTAAATTCCTTCCTGATACATATTTACAATAATAGCTGATCACATAGAACAGTGGGCTTCAAAACCAATTGTCTGAAGGGATAACTGTGTAGCTAGCTGTCAACAGGCATTAGACAGGTCTGTCTGGAAGGTGCTCCCTCCAGCTCCCTCTGTCTAAAGAGAGGAAGTAGCTGACAGGCTAAAAATGCAGGGCAACTTTCCAGGGCTTCAAATCAAGTGAGTACAGCGTGATTTTATTAGTTTTGTTGAAGCCGCATCAGTATTCCCTAAATGTCACCTTCATCCTTGGTTAAATATCACAAGAAAATATGATACAAAGGTAAACAGAACTTTGGTGATTATTCGGTGTTTATAAATATTCACTTCCTGGCTCTCCTATACAATAAACCAAGGCATATCAAGAGTGGAATACCTTTGTTCCAGATCAGATATTAATTTACTTGAAACTTGTTTCTTTATGTTACAAGGGCATTAAATATCAATCTGTCCACTTCTAAGAAGGTTCCACTAGGTTCTTAGACAGATGCCACTAGTATTGAGGTGGCTCATCAGACAATACTCTGGCCATTTTGGCCATTCTATTATCAAATGTGGCTTAGCCAGATCATTTATTTGCCTCTACTGTTAGTGTAGTTTTCCTCACGGCAGACCTGGCTTGACAGTCTTATAATGATCACATCGTTTTTACCATAACTTCTATACCCATCCTCTATACCTGTGTCTCCCAGTGTTGTTGGTGATCACAATCCTATGAGATGTTTGGTAAAGACAGAAGTCTTGTTACTGAGAGAAGTTTGAGGAAAGTTATATGTTTTCTTTCTTTGGAAATAAAATAATGACAGGAAAAAAAAGAGGTTTTTTTTTGAGAAATCCAAAAAATTGTTCTCATATCTGTGATCTCATTATTTTTCAAAGTTTATTTGACTAGCAATTACTTTGAATCACAACTCTTCTGTTCTTTTACTTTTCTCCTTCTCCTTGTCTCTCTTGCTTTACCTCTTTCTCAATTTTTTCCCTCTCACCCTATCATTGTTGAAGAGTCACACTAAGGAACTCATACATACTAGACAATAACTACAGCATACTGACACTACTTCAGCCTGCGTCATGCATGTCTTTAAATACACCAAATTGCCTAGACATTTACATTCTAGACTATGCCTCTACATTTGTGTAGAGGGATCATCCATGTGTGATGGATGTGTTGCTATAGGGCTTAAATGCTGCAGTGGCTGCATATATCCTACAGGGTCAAATTCAAAACTTCCCAGCAGAGAGGCAAGGCCATACATATCCTGTTCCAACAGCTTTCACATTCATTGCCAAGTTCTGCCTGCTCACAACCACTCTATTTTACTCTAAAGCTTCTCACAGTGTGCTCTTTGTCTAGATTCCGCTTCTCATTACATGGAAGACTCACAGTCAGCCTGAGATCAAATTGAACATTTCAATACTTTCTTACAATACTCCCTTGGCTAGTGCTTCAGCACAACTAGAAAATTCTCTGTCCCAAACTCCTGAGATTATTCTTGGAGTGTCTACTTGTGTAGATTGTTTGCAGTGGAGGCTTGATATGTGTTTTCTCCACTGGGCCTCAAATTCCATAACAACAGGACCAGGGTTTATTAAAAATGGATTAAAAGAAGATGGTGAACAAGTTACTTTAAGGGACCATGATCATATGACATAAATATCTGAATACATAATTACGGTCTAAGCCAAAGAGTTAGACTGAATTCTGTTAAAACCAACCAAGGTCATTTATTTATTGTTAGGCCATTGGATTTATTCCCTGCTTTAGGTTTTAGGCTATTAATATCTTGAGAGCTCTCTTGTGAAAATATTAATGAAAAATTTGCAAGTTGAAGGAAATCTAACAGATTTCCCACTCCAGTTATTTAGACATATAAATGATTATAGCACATTTTACTAAGGTCTGATACTGACTGTTTCTGGATATTTGACATTCCTAAAGTTTAACCCATAGCTGCTTATTGAACAGAACAGTGTAGTAGTCAGGAATAGCATCCACCAAGTAGTTGTGTGTAGGTATCACTATAGGTGGATTTAATCCATCTTATTTAGAGACAAATGCAAAAAGTGGAAAGGAATTTGCAACTCAGAATTCTGCAATGCAATGTTGTGACTCGATCAATGTTTCCATTAGCAGAGTTTCCTTGAGGTGAAACCAATGCCAAGGCTAAAATACGGTGCCCCTGCTGTCTAATGGAATTTCTTCTCTTGGTCCTCTTGCTTATCTTCCTGCATTAAAGTGATAAATAGATTTGCAAGTGTCTTTGCAGTTTTACAGCTCTTGAAAGAAATGCTTTCTTTGTTCATTTAAGATGATTTCAAAGGAAAAAAAAATCAAATATGGGAAAAAACCAAAGTAGAGGCATTTCTTTGACATTAATTATAAAGAGAGGAAGGCAGCTTGATTTTTACCTATTTTCCCTCCAATATGTTTTTCCCCTGCAAACATGGATTGTGAAATGATGACCTGAAAGAACTGTCTCTCAGTGATGCCACCATTTGTTCACAAATGGTACTAATTAGTGAAATATGCTACTTTAAAACTTAGAGTTAGTGCAACTAACCACTACTTGTCAGTCATGCACACTGCATTCTTTCCTGCATAAAAAAAAAGATTGTACCAAGCCATCTGTTCAGCTGCTTTCATGAAAAGTGATATTCAATTGTTTTCTTCTCCAACAAAAATTTATTGAGCTCTGCTAGGTCTTAGGCATTATATCATAAGGGATATAATTAATTAAGAAATGTTTGTACTGAGTGATTGATAAAGGAAGGACCAGTCCATTGTGAGTGGCCATCCCTGGGCTAGTTGTCCTGGGTTCTATAAGACATCAAGCTGAACAAGATATGGGAAGTAGCTATGAAGCAGCATTTCTCCAAGGTCTCTGCTTCAGCTCCTACCTCAATATTCCTGCTTTGTTTGAGTTTCTACCCTGACTCACTTCATTGATGAGTAGTGAGTGGAAGCATAAGCCAAATAAACTCTTTCCTCAAAAAAAAAAAGAAAGAAAAACAAAACAAAACAATAACAACAATAAAAGCAGTTCCTGATATCCCAGTGTGAAAGATGATAAACAGATAATGTATTACAATCTTATGATTTTATTCTAGGAGTAGAGATGTGATGGTGTGGGAATAGGTAGCACCTATCCCAGGCCTGATAACACTGGAACGAGCGATGCTCATCAAGGTAGTTCATACCAGAGGACCATAAGTCTCATCTACAGTTGGCTGCTGGAATCCTACACAAACCTGATCCTGATCGCTCTTTCTCTAGTTAGAGTGATGTTGACTCAGTCTTTCATTCTGTTGGCAAATGTACATATAGTTGCATCTGACTGGATTTTCCTCCCATCCTAGGTTTGGTATTAAACCTAGTCCTTTCTGCATAACAGGCAAGAACTGTGCTAGTGAGCTCCATTCCTGTTTCCTCTTAACAAAACTAGAAAGATTATCTTATTTCAGGTTTTAATAAATATTCATTTTAGTACATTTTATAAGAAAATCAAATTCCACACATGGTTATATCTTTATTTTACTATGATTCCAACAAAAATATAAATGATAGACAATGTTTTCATATGATAGCAATGTAAATTATAGGAGACTCAGTAATCTGTACTAGAGTTTTTCTTTGTGGTTAGAGCACAGAGGCATGGACAAAGATGATTACAAATTCAGGTCTACATTTTTAGGCATAAACTCACAGAAAATGAGATTTCTTCAGTCATGTGGATAGCTACAATAAAATTCACCATTCTGAATCATTATTGTACTCTCAATAATTATGGAAATATTAGTTTCAAATATGAAGTCACTATTTTGAAGGTAAAATATTTTAATATTTCAATTCAAATGATTCGAACTAAAACTATAAGATTATTGTAACTTTTTTTTTTACTTAAATGACCCCAAATGTTTCATAAGAGTTGAATGAATGAATATTTTTTTATGTATACTTTGCTAAAGCTTCAATATGCTGAAAATTTTACCAGTATATGCCTGCCAGCAATTCATAACAACCAAAAATAGTGAAGGGAACTGAGCAAGTCATTTAGTAAACACGTCCTGTGAGAGGTGACAGGGGTAGAGGCATAGCTCTGTGCTGTCATCAGAAGCAGTCAGAAGAGTTTCCTCCATCTTTCAGAAACCTTGACTCAGGTAAAATCAGACCCTCAGTTTCCACACAGAGAAGAATTTCAGGATGTGAAGCACAGTTGGGTTTTGTTTAAAGACAGTCTTTTCAAGGAAATTTAAAAACTGATTTTTGTGCTGGAGGGAAAAGGTCAATGTTTCCTTCATCTTTTCTTCCTCCACCATGCAAAAGCACAACTCTTGTTCTGTTTCCTTGGCCACCTTCTGCCCCATAGGGATAGTGGTCAAGGTACCATCTTGGATACAGTACTGGGCCCTCACCGACACTGTAACTTCTTTTTTCTTGACTCAGATCTACTAGCCTTTTGAAACGTGCAAAGAAAATCCTCATTGTTTATCAATGTATTTGGTGTCTGGTGTTTGTTATGGCAACAATATGGGTCTAAGGCAACGGAGACAGTAACATAGATACTTCTACTTTATATGATCGTGGTCACAGACCTGCCTCTCATCATGGAGTGATACTACTTCCTTTAGTCTCCAAAAGTGGGATTCAGATTAGGTGAATTATTATTATTATTATTATAGCATAGCTCAGGCAACAAGAAAGAGGTCATGGGTGACCTATCAGGTCTTCTGAGGAGACTTTAATGGACTTAAACCTGAGAATTTTCAATGATTACTCCAAATTGCCTAGATGGTCTTAAAATTGTGATTCTAAGTTCTATCAAGAGGTAAGCACACATACTACTTAGCTATTATTTTTTAAAAAGCATGAAATCTGATGTCATCAAAATTTACAGTTGTAGAACTAGGAAGTTCACAGTGAAGCATACTGAATTCAAAGTACTCTGGCCAAAGGCAGAATTGACATCTCTCCAGTAAGAGCTGACAGTGCATAGCTCTGTTTCTGGCTGAAGCCCTTCTTATAGCTACCTGAAGAAACAGAAAACCCAAGTTCAGGAGAATGCTCTTACCTTACTCAGAGACAAATAGGAGCTTTGATGAAATAGGGATAGCTAGTAGCTACACAGCTATATCTAAAGCCTTGAGAGTTGGACACAAGAGCAAACTGAGTGTTCTGGTTTCTGGAAGAACAAATGATACTATCATGTATGGAAATAATGTTATTTGCATGAATATACAAATCTGTGGTAAATCATTTGTTCAGACCTCAACAGAGATTGACTGAGCAAACAGACAAAAGCAAATGGAACATAAAATGGTTGCTGTGAACGTTTTGCTTTCAGTGGTTTTAGTCAGTCATTGTACAAAACTTCCAGAAGCTTCTCAGAGGTGTTATTCTGGGGCTAGAAACCAGGTGATGTAACTGAAGTTAATCCACTGAGCACCAACACTGTAATTACCACCAACTCCCACACCTGGAAAGGACATTTTTTAATGTTCTCTTGAGACACACTTTTTGTTGTTATTTAGAGACAGAGACTATGTTGTCCTGGATGTCCCAGACTCATTATGTAGACCAGGCTATCCTCAAACTCAACAAAACCTGATGGTCTTTGCCTCCTAAGTATTGTGATTGAAGAAATATACTACCATGCCTGGCTTGTCATCATCATCCTAAGTGTTCTTTCAAAAAGGGATTTATTTATTCATTTATTTTTTAAAAAATGTAATTGATTCTTTGCAAGTCCCACATCATGTACCCCAGTGCCATTTCTCTCCCCTTCTTTTGAATCTGTCCTCTGCCCTTGCAACTTCCCCACAAAAATTAAAACTTAAAAAACATAAAACAAGGGTCCAACTACCTGTTTCATGCAGTATACAAGTATTCATGCATGCATACATCATATACACATATACCTACACATGTACATATAGACAAATAGACATATACATTTGGATTGATGGATGGGGCAGATCCCCCCAAGCCAAACCACACCATCATCAATTTTATTTTTTACTCTGTCTTTTTTATACCACTTTAGACATGAAGTTCTTTAGAATTTACCTCAGAGATAAAATATTACATGAAAATGGAGATACAAAAATATGATGATATAAGTTCAAAGCAGTGTTTCATTGAATATGCTTTTTATAAATTCAAAACAACAGTTTTTACATGGCCTTGCCTTATCATAGTGCACACCTGTGACTATATCCTTGGACCTAAATGTTTTTCCATGAACACAAATTTGTCCCAAGTCTATTTCTCCTTTTAGTGTAATACCAAAGCTCATCATATTCCTTATTATGTAGGCTTTACTTACTATATGAGGAGTTGGTACTTTGTATTCTTGATTCTAACTTTATTACATCTGTCTAGCAAAGAAACTAAGACCTCTTAAAACTTTCTAGATCATATCTTCATTGCGAGCCTCTCATCACATAAGCTCCTAGAGTTCTGCATGTAGGATGTGTATTTTTTTTTGTTTTTTTAGGATGTTTGTTTTGTATTTTTGTACTGTATATGGGCTTTTAAAATGTTGACAGTTAAATGCATCTTTATAGTCACAGACAAAAGAAATGATAAAATGTCTTTGAAAATGGCAATGTTAGATTTGGAGGCAACTTCAGTGAGTTTCATGGGTGGTAAAAAAAAAACATAAAACAAAAGCAAAGAATATATCTCACTGTGGAAGCTGCAGTGTGTCACAGTGTATTCCACATATACTATACTTCTCTGTCCATACCTCTTTACTTGCAAATGTTTATTGCAATGAGTCATTAAATGGTCTGGTTTGAGGCCTCTGCCTTCCACAAAACCTTCAACCCCAGATCCTCACTGTTGAAGAATCCTCACTGGTATTCTCCTCTGTCACCCTGTGCTGTCCTGTATCATAGATATCCTGCAGTACTGGATCTGCAAAATTGGCCCCTTCACACACTCCAGTAGTTCGTAGATGAGGTAGGTTTTGGAGTTGGACAACTCAAAGCCCTGGATCTGGGCCTGGGGTAGTAATTGAGTTGGTCAGACCACCAGCTCTCCTATACCTGCACCAACAGGGCGAGCTCTCTGGTTCTTCCCAGGTAGTTCGCCCAATGCTACAGCTGGCAGGGGTAGCTGTCAGGTCTCTAGATCTCATGCCAAGCCACTAGTGCCAGTTCTACTGTGCTAGGTGCAGAGTCTACTCTCCCAATGCTGTCACTAGTGAGAGGTAGGGCCAACCCTGCACAATCTTTGGGCATCTATAGGGTGCTGACTGGCTAACTAGGCTAGAGAAATCTGCATGGCCTTTAGTGGTAATTTGAACTGCAGACATGGTATCATATCCCTGTTGCTGCATAGCTATGGACCCAGACATGGGTCTTGAGTGGTATCATAGGCTAGGATTTCTCCATGACCTCAGGTGATGGGGTAGGGTACTCATAATAGGCTATTCTTCTCTACTCTTGCATCTCTGGTTCCAGCTCTCTTCCTAATGCTGAAACTGTTTAGCTTTTCTTTATCTCCTGTCTGTCCATCACATCCTGTCTGTCCACACCCCTGTGTGGGTGGCCCACACAGTTTAAAGGCCTCTAAGTGCCTTCCTCCACCAGCACTGTGCTGTATTGCATGGCAGCAGGCAGGGTTTTCAGTGTCCTCTGCCTGCCAATGTTGTGTGGTTTGGCTGATGGTGGACTTCTGTGTGTCTATACCCTACCTGTGCCCAGTGGCCATGGGCTGGCCTCTTGGTGTCCTCTGCTCGCCTAAGCCACCGTGTGGTGTGGAGACAGTTGAATCTCTGAATGCAATCCTCCTCCCTTCACTGCTTTGCATGGCTGTAGGCAGGCATCTGTCTGCCTATGCAGGTCAGAAGAGGACATCAACTTCCCTGGAGTTAGACTTAGAGAGGGCCATCATCTGCCTGATGTGGGTGCTGGGAATTAAACCCAAGTCTCCAAGAACTAAAATTCTTCTTTACCACCTAATTACTTTGCATCCTCTGGATTCATTCTTTTCTAGACCACTTTAATATAATGGTTTTTAACCATAGCATCTTCATGCTTTTCCTATGTAGATATCTTAGGAGAGAATTCCTCCTTCCTAATGATCAGGTATTAATAAATCTGTATTAGTCAAGGCTCTCTAGAGTCACAGAACTTGTGGAATGGGTATGGGGTTTATTGGGACAACTTAGAGGCTGCAGTCCAGCTAATCCTATGATGGCTTGCTATAAATAGAAAGTCCAAGAATTTAATTGTTGCTTGGTCCTGAAAGGCAGAATGTTTTAGCTGGTCTTTTGGATATGCTGAAATTCTGAGGAAGTAGATTCCAATGCCCATGAAGGAATGGATGTACTACAAAGGCCAACAGTCAAAGACTAAAAGCTTCCTACTTCCGTGTTGTTATAGAGGCTTACAACATAAGATGTAGCCGAGATTAAAGGTGTGTCTGCCCACCAACCTAAAGGACTTTCTTCCAGTCTTAAGATCCAGATGAAAGGTGTTGTCTTCCCACCTCAATATCTAGATCAAAAGTGTGTGTTTCTCTATCTCAAAGGTCTAGACTAGAAGTGGGCATTCCAAAATAAACAGGAGATCTCTCACAGGTGTGACCTCCATTTCTGGATTGTCCACAGGACCCCCAGAGAATGAAAAGAAACAATTCCTTCAAAGTAGATAAGGAAGGGCATCAGATAAATAAAATTACAGATATTCAAACTACCATCCTTTATGGAAACTTGACCAAGACTCTTCATACAAACTATTTTCCTTCTGAAATACTTAGCATTGGATTTGCATTTCCCTCCCTAAATGTGCCATCATGAATGTCATTGTGTTTAATTTGGTATTTAGCTCTTGTTCCAGCTCATGTCAACTCTTTTGTCCATCGAGATATTCAAATGCCAGAGAGCAGTAACTATGGTGTCTATATTTGTAGTCTCCTCCCATGGAGCCAGTCTCCTAAGAATTCATGCTTTACTTTGATGAAACAGTTATAAGAATGAGTCACATCATGTCAGTAAGCGTAAGAGAAATTATATTGTGTAAATATTCTCAGCTCATGTCCTCATGAAGGAGGAACAAAGCGCTCATTTTAGCCCAGAAGCTTGGAATACCCAAGACACAATGCACACATCAAATGATGCCCAAGAAGAAGGAAGGAGTGGCCCCCGGTCCTGGGAAAGTTCAGTGCAACATTGTCAGGGAATACCAGGACAGGGAAGTGGGAAGGGGTGGATTGGGGAACAGGGGGGGGGAAGAGGGCTTATGGGACTTTCAGGGAGGGGGGACCCAGGAGAGGGAAACTCACTTGAAATGTAAATAAAGAATATATCAAATAAAAAATTTCAAAAAAAGGAGAAACTACTGGTAAGCACTTTGTAAATGAATGAAAACTCATTTCTTTTTCTTCCTTTTCTTTTTTCCTTCGTCTTCTCTGGCAGGAGACCCTATAACTGTGATAAGGATGATAGCAGGTAAAGACATGACATCTAAACCATAACTAACATCATATAAAGCTCCACATGAATGAGTCTTTTTGAAGATATTTGTTACAAATATTCTGGCTTACTGGATTTGTTAAAAGAATTGTATTTTGTAATGTTGTCCTTTGGAGAAATTTTTGTAGCCTAATATACATCTTCTTACATTTCTTTGTACTTAAATACTTTGGGTTCAAGCAGAGAACATGGGTAATAACATGTTGGGGCAGGGCCAAGTACTTTAATACCCTTTCCCACTGAGTTCAGTCAGTGTTCATTCCTCATGGTTCTATAGGCTATATAATTTCTGCTGACTTACTTATTGTTGTATTTATTAACTGTCCCTTTTGGAGGGAGGGAGGAATGGACAGAGAGAGAGAGAGAGAGAGAGAGAGAGAGAGAGAGAGAGAGAGAGAACGCGAGCCAATCATATGGTTGTTAAGATTTCAATTGGCTGTATGGGCTGTATTACACCCATCTGAGTTTCAGAGTTTTAGAAGGCTGTGCATTTTGGAATTCAAAAAATACAGTAAAATAATGGAAGGAAGAGAGTGGGTGGGCCTTAGTCAGCAGAAAGTCCCTCCCCCTCCCCCTCCCCACCCCAGTGGTGCCGGGTAATTGAGGGCACTTACATTACAGTTCTCCTTTCTGCTACATCAATTGCTCTCATTTGTAAGTAGTCTTCAGAAACCCAAAGTGAAATTACCTTTACTTTTCTTCTCTCTTCATCAGCCTAAGTCAATTTCATCTTAGAATCAGCTGTACCCTCTGGCCCCTTTCAGGAACTGTTATTTTCATTGGGAGAAAAATGATGAAGTTTTAGGATTCTGTGCAGCCTAAAGGACTGGCTGGGAAGGCAAGAGAGGACACTATCATCACACTCCTTACACGAATTCATCTCTCTCCTGTCCCAGCCTCAGAACAAAATGGTAAAGTACAGTTTTTCTCTACACATTTTAATCCAGTTAGTAACAAGCCTATTGAAAGTCTAATGCCCTTCTCTGTAAGGCAATAGATGCTCTCTTTAAAGAGTTTCCTCCCTTGTTTGAATTGAGTGCTCATATTAGCTTTGCAAAATTTCAGCTCAGAATAGGGGCAAGAGAATCACCACTGTATTGTTGGTTATCCATATGACAGAGTGGTGTGTGTGTGTGTGTGTATGTGTGTATGTGAGTGTGTGTACATGCTTATTTGGTAGAAATCACTTCTTTAATGTGTGCCATAGTTCAAAGATCCCAAACTCCTATTTCTTTTTAAACTAACAAGCAATTTAATGAGTGAGGTATCACCAGGCTGTGAACTCACTTGAAAAAACACCTTCAATGTGACATCTCCCAAAAGAAGCAGTACAAAGCCAAGGGAACGTACTTTCCTATTTTCACAGAAACATGGCATAACCGAATGTAAGAGGAGAAACTAAACAAAAGCACTTAGGAATGGTTTCAAAATCTCCCTTTGACTCCAAGGTTCTTGTTGGCTTTATATTTGAAATAGTGCTGACTATGAAGTCATGGTAGCACATCTTGCGGGATATGCCAACGAAGCAGAGGCAAGAGTGCCATGAATTCACAATAGTACTGATGAGAGACAATAAGCAAGGGCCTCTCTTCAGGTTCTGTACTCCCCTGTGTGTCCCTCCCTGTCATGGGTCCTGCATTTCCACTTTGTTTGTTGTGGTGGTTGGAATGTGAAGTGTCCTCCAGTCTTAACTATTAGACACTGATAAGTTATTATTAAATTATCAATTATTAAACTAATAACTAAAATAAATTATTAAATCTTGTTTCAGAAAATAATCATCAGGGATGGGCTCTGAGTGACAATAGCCTCAGCCAAGTTCCAGTTAGCTCTCTTTGCTTCATGTTCAGCATTGATGATGGGATTGCTCAGTTTCCTATTCCAGGTACCTGCTACCATGTTGCTCCTGTCATTATGGACTCTTGTTCCAAAATATTCTTCTTCCATAAATTGGGTCATGGTATTTTATCACAGCAACAGAGAATAATTGGTCCATCTATGTACATCTCTAGGGATAGACCTGTCTGATGGCCACCAATTCATTACCATGCCTCCCTCTCTCCTTTTCAAGTAATTTAAGGACACTCCATCCCAGGTTCTCTTCTGGCACTGTGTTTCTTGAGCTAGTCCAATGGAGCAATATAATCACTAACATCAAGGAAGCTTAAGAGCCTGAGTCTGGCCTTCTAAAAGAAGGGAAACACAATATTAAAGAGGTCGTACTAATTAGCTATAATGGCTGACTTGATGCAACCCAAAGTCACTTGAGAAGGGAATCTCCATTAGTTCATGTGTGAGGCCCCAGTCTACAATGGGCAGCACCACTTCCTGGGAAGGTAGCTTCTCCTTGTATAAGAAATCTAGCTAGCAGCCTGCAGAGGAGCTAGCAAGAAGCATTCCTCTGTGGTTTTCAGCCTTCAGATTCCTGATTGAGTTCCCTACCTGACTTTTCTGCAATAATGGACTGTAACCTATAAAAATAAGGTAAATAAATCCTCTTCTTCCTTAAGTTCATTTTTTGTCAGAGTGTTCTCTCACAGCAACAGTAAGGAAATTAGAACCGAGGCCTAGGTTGGATCCTTGATTGATGAATCACTGCATAAGTCTGAACAAGTGAATGGGCCCCTTTTATTCATTTTTATAATGTAGTCACTAATACAAATGCCATCAAAGTGTAAAAATGTAAGGAGTTGGTCTTTTCATGGTGCATGTTTATGGACCCAGTAAACATGTAGCTGCACTGGAATCATGCAACTTACCTGGTCTTCTATCCTGACACCAGCTAGACATGTTCATATACAAAAGTATATCATCATAGGTCTCAAGATAGTAAAAATGAGAAAACATGAAACTGTAGAAGAAAACAGGCTGCATTGGGTTAATATAAGACTACATATGGTTCCACCCTCAGTCTCTATCCCTGATATCCAAGGCAAAGACTTTCAACTTACCTTTGAATCCATCCCCACTCTTACTCCAGATTCTAATCATCTGTGAATCACATTGGCTGCCATCCAAAATATACCACCCACCTTTTACTGTCTTTCATCTCTTTTTGTTGTAATCCAAACCAGCCCATCAGCATTTTGCTTTTCTTTGCAAGGGAAACCTCAGACCTACACTGTTCTGCAGTCACTCTGTTATGGTGGTTCATTTATTGACAGAGAATGCATTTGTCACTGACCCACCTTTCTTTGTTAACTGCTGTATTAACCAGACTGACACTAGTGTCTGCACATGGTGGAACTCAACAAAAACACTGTAAATGAACTGCAAGCAAGGGGGTAGATATTTTTAAATAAGAAGGCCGAGAATGTCTGCTTCAATGGTTATACCTGCCACAGTGGAACAGGGATCTTCTGGATCCAGTACATTTCATATGCTTTCACTGGAGGCTGCATTAATTACATATGATAAATCAAGCAATCAATTCAATGATCTGGTGCAATTTTGCCATCCTCAAGTATGAATACTGAAACTTGTAATTTCTTTCTTTCGTAATTCTGTTTCTCATCTGTTGAATATCGGTGGACAATGGTTGACTTTACATACAAGAGTGACCAGTCAATCACATTGTTTCTCTTTAGTGGTGTGGTAAAGAAAAGTTCCTGTCTTCTGCTTACTAGTATTCCGACGACGGATCCAAATGGATTCTGTCCTTGTGCAATTTTAAATGAAGAGGTTTGTTGTATTAAAGCATTAGCTGTAGGCGACCTCTTATATTAGCATTTTTATTCCAGCATCAACGTTCTCACTGCAGCAGCAATTTGCATTTGCACCTACTTTACACTGGCATTGCTGGCTCGGTATTCATCACCGCAGTGTATATTTAGAAACTACACAGGCATTAAAAGCAGGATGTTCATACTGGATCACATGAGGTAAACTATTACAAAATCTTAGAAACTAGAATCCTTGTGCCCTGGCTTCTAATTATTATTTTCTTTCTTATCCAAATGATCTGAATAAATGTCCATTAAGACATATGGATCAAAATCAATGTGACATTAACTCAGCTAATATAGAGTTGGATTGAATTAAACAGCTCATGTGGTAAACCATTAGAAAATACACATGAAGCCATGCAGACACAATGAGCTTATTTTCAGCCTTTCCCAGAGTTACTCGGTGATTGAAATTATAGCATGAAATTTTTTATCCTTCTTGTGTGAAAGAGGAGCTAATATCACTAAGAACTATCAATTCTGAATTGTTTTGTAAATGAGAAATTCAGCTAAGGCTCACTGGGTCAGATGCCAAATAATAAGAGGATCATCATTGTCCTTGAAGTACAGAGCACAGGTAGATGGAGGAAAGTCACTTTGCTCGTAGATAGTATTTGTAGAGATCTGCTGAGTGTGGAAGGGAGGCTCATCCTTCACTAGCCACAACTATAGGCCTGCACACACACACACACACACACACACACACACACACACACACACACACAGAAACAGTGTTGTGGACAATGATAGAGAAATAGAGACAGAGAAACACATAGAAACAGATAGGAAGACAGAAAGGGGAAGACAAAAAGGAGAAGGAAGGGAGAGAGAAGAAAAATAGTCATGGTGGTGGTGCTGGTGCTGCTGCTGCTGCTACTGTTACCAGAGAAATCCAGGTTCTCTTTAGGTTCTGTGTGTGTGTGTGTGTGTGTGTGTGTGTGTGTGTGTGTGCATATGTTTGTTTTGTTTTTAATTTTTAAAACCTTTTTATTGGTTCATTGTGAATTTCACTTTATGTACCTCAATCCCTCTCACCCCTCCCTCCTCTCACTGCTGTCTTCCTCCTCTGCACCCTCACTCACAACAGAGTCTTGTTGTTGAAGCTGTGCTGGGTTACAATCTCTCCCATGGTCATGCCCTCTAGCCAGTTCACTTGCAGCCCCACCACCAGGGTCAGCTCTACTGTGCTGCCTCAGCAAGGTTCAAGGCCCACTTTCCCAAGAGCTGCAGCTGGTGAGGAGCAGGGACAGCTCTCCTGCTCTCATGACCGCAAAGCCAGGTCTGCTACCTGTTGGCACAAGGCGAGTGGGAAGTGGCAGGAAGGTACTTCTTCATCCATGCTACCGCACAGGAAATGAGTGTCAGGGGCAGCTCTCCCATGTTTATATCCTTGTGGCCTGCTCACCTGTAACTGGCTCAGTGTGTGGGCCTGCTTCCCAGAGTACTGTAGCGGGTTAGGGGCAGGGCCAACTCTCCTGCTCTCATGGCCCCAGGGCCAGCTCTCTTACAACACGCAGGCAAGAGGTGAGGCCAATTCTGCAGTCTTCAAACATCCACATGTCCCTCGGTAGCAATTCAGACCAGGGATAACTGTCTGGCCTTTGATGGTAACATAGCCCTGGTGCTTCAGGGCCGTAGACTTAAGACATGGACCATGGTGGCAGCACAGGCCACAACCCCACCATGGTCCCCAGTGGCATCACTGGCGACTCACATCAGGCTGTTCCCCACTAGCCTTGAGTCTCCAGTTTTGCCTCTCTTCATTGTGCCTATACCTTTTGTTTCTTTCTCTTTCATCTCTCCACCACTTACTTGCTTATCACAGTGGCACCCAGGTGTCGTCTCAGGAGTGCTATGCCCCACTTGTATGATGTGGCCCTTGGGCATGGTCTGGTCTGCTCCTCCCCAGGTCTGCATGGGGTTGGACTGGTAGTCATCTCAGGCAAGCTCCCTGCCTGGGCCCCATGGTCTAGTGCTTGCTCCTCTCCTTAGTCTACCTGAGTGGCCCCCTGTGATGCTCATTTATCTCCTGCTCACCCACTGTGGCCCCAGGCAGGGTTCTTCTAGTCTTCTGTTTGCTCTTCATCCTGGAAGGCCTTCTGGGCATATATGGCACCAACTGGTGCTCTCTCGGGCTAGCTCCCTGTCCTGGCTCCTCGCGCCCCATTGGTGGTGTCTCGGTTTTGTGAGTTTGTTTTAAGGGAGTGTTAGGTAACTAATCATTCAGATGTTCACAGGTCAGAACACTGAGCACTTACAGCCTCTCTCCACCACCTCCTGACTCATATGTGTCACAGCAGCTACACCTACAACATCTCTAGGGACAGGGGTTCTCAGGTTTATTAGTTAAATATGTGTTTTGATGATTATGCTAGATAAAGCCTGTGGATGCAGAGACTCACAGCCAAGCATCAGGTGCTGCTCAGAAAAGTCTGCAGCAAAGGGTAAGAAAGGATTGTTGGAGCAGGAGGAGTCAACTATACCACAAGAAAATATATCACACAATTAACTAATCAGGGGTCATGGAGGCTCACAGAGACTGAACTGATAATCAAGGAGGCTGTATGGGTCTGACTTAGGTTCTCTGCATATACATTATGGTTGTATAGCTTAGTGTTTTTGTGGGCCTACTAACAGTGGGAGTAGGGGTTGTCTCTCACTCTTTTGCCTCCTTTGGGGACCCCTTTTCTGCTACTGGTTGCCTCATCCAATCTTAATATGAGGGCATATGCCTAGTCTTATTATAACATGGTATTTGAAGTTTGGTTGATATCCCTGGGAAGTCTGCCCATTTCTGGAGGGAGAGAAGGAAGGGTAGATCTGGGGGTTGGGGGGAGGGAAATGGTAGGGGAGGGACTAAGAAGAGAGATAGGAGGGGAAACTGTGTCAGATATCATATGTAAGAGAAGAATAAATTGTAAAAATGGTTTCTGAAACAGACTCAGAAGGAAGCTCAATGACCTTTTTATTAGAATTTGAAAGAAAAACAATAAGGTTGGCAAACTGAAAAACCCCGCAACTGCCAGGAGGGTGATGGGGAAGAAGAGAGAAAGGCATATCATTTGAGCTAGGGTCTGATAAAATCAGCATGTTCAGCAATGAAGATGAGTGAAGAGAGAGAGAGAGAGAGAGAGAGAGAGAGAGAGAGAGAGAGAGAGAGAGAGAGAGAGAATGTCTTCAGAGAATGACTGAGAAAGTCCAAAATGACAAGGTAAACATTAAACCTTTGGGTTAGAACTCAGAAAATTATGAAGTAGGTTAAGTGAGCAATTGCATTATTTCATTAAGGAAATAATTATTCCTCCCACACCCTAGGCATGCCATGAGCGAATTAGCCTTCCAAATGAATTCATTCTTGGCCAGGCAGTTGATTGGCTCCAGTATATTTGATAGGTTGTCAGGGGAGGCAGCAGCAATTACAACATGATAAATGATAAATCAAACAAGTAATGATTTATCCTACACTTTGGTACATTAACTCCCACAGAAGGAGACCATAGTAAACCAGTTTAGAAAGTCTTGACTTCATTTAGAGCCAAATGTAATCTATTCTTTTGGCCAGAAGAGAACAATTTTTCCTTAAAGAGGCCTCTACAAAGCCCCAGGAAGGCCATTTTTTCATATGGGGTTTTAAATCTTAAGGAAAGGAGAGCATGAATCTTCCCTTTCTAATCTTACCAAGGAAATACAAGGTGGGAACCAAAGTGAATCATGAGGCAACATTCTGTCCTCAGTGACCTACAAGTCTGATGTCCAACTGTCTCCTCCTAAAAACCAAGCAGAAAAGTCTACATCTCAAATGCTAAGTTTAACCTAATTACTGTAAAAACACAAGCCAGTCACATAAACCTAAAGCAAACCCCCAACCCCTTTCCCATTCTCATGCTAATGCTAGAAGCAGAGATGCCCTTAAGATTCATTTTCTTTCTCAATGTCACCTCAGGCCAAAGTCTTTACATTTATATTTGGATTATGCTATATCTCCCTATCCCACTTGGGCATCCCAGTGGAAAAAGGAAAGGACAGTGGCAAAAGAAGTTCAGCATAAACCTAGGATGATTTCTGCACTCAAGTATGTATCCAACTTAGAGAAGGAACATTGGCAATCTCTTATACTGGGCTACACATTGCTGTCTTGAACCCTCTGAAACCCAACTATCCAGCTTTAGGCATACCCACAGGTCCAGTGGGTATTTTTTTAAAAGTGTCTTTGGATTCCTCTGAATACACAATATTTTGTTTAAAGACAAATCTAGGCTACTCTCTTACTTTTTTAATTAATCAATTAATTTATTTTTTTACACTCCATATTTTATTCCCCACACCCCCATCTACCCTCGACTGTTCCACATCCCATATATACTCCCCACCCCCTATCTCCACGTGGATGTCCCCACTCCCCACCCCACCTGACCTCTAAAATCCCTGGGGCCTCTAGTCTCCTGAGGGTTAGGTGCATCATCTTTGAATGAACACAGACCTACCAGATGTAATGCAGATAAGAGGATCTGTAGTGTCAAAGGCTAGCTTCTGCAGGTCAGGAGAAACTGAGGTGAGGGCCAAGAGTCAGTGCTTGTTCATTCAGCAGACTTTTCTCTGAGGGAATAAAGCTTGGTTTGCTGAGGCCATCACTTTTTGTGCTCATTGAGAAAGTCTCTGAATGCAGGCTGACTAGAGGGAAAAAAGAAAAAAATGGGGGTGGGGGAGGGAGATCATACACACACACACACACACACACACACACACACAGAGAGAGAGAGAGAGAGAGAGAGAGAGAGAGAGAGAGAGAGAGAGAGAGAGTCAATAGATGAAACAGGACAAGATCCAATAACTTCACACATACACATACATACACATACACATACATACACACACACACACACACAGACACACACACACACACACACACACACACACACACACACACACTCATGAATTGGGAGAATGGAGCAAAGCTTCAACCACTTTACATCCATATACATACATGCATCTCTTTTTCTTTAAGTGAATAATTACAATGAATAAACATAAGAAAAAACATGTATTCTGCTGAAAAATGTATTCTTCCCCACATGCATTATAGATTAACAAAATCTAAGCAAGCAAGGTACTTTTCTCAATCAGTTTCAGGTTTTTTGTGGTTACAAAGAAAAAAAAGAATCAATTATTTTAGTATTTATCATCAAAGGCAATCTTATAAAAATCTTAAAATAATCACAAATCTAAACTTATATAAAGAATAATCAGTTTTTTCTACTTTAAATCCTTTACTCAGTATCAATATTTTATTAAATCATATTAGGAAGCTGAGGACAAAAACAGGAACAAGAAATCAATCCTCACCTTGATCACCTGTGAGTCCAGCATCAGGTCGGCCAGGCTGCCATTGTTCCTATCCCCTGGCCTTAAAGAATCCCTAGCTCAACTACTGAGAGGGCCTTTTTAAACTTCAAATTGCTTTCTAGGATTTTCTACATCAGAGCCATTGACAAAAACACCTTAATCGAACTTTATTAACAATCTATACCTTCAAATTCTTTCTAAGGGTGGTGATCATTGCTAACAATCTACATTTAAGTTATATTAAGTTCTTTCCAAGGGTGGTGATTGAATCCTTAATCTGTTCCAGCAGCAATGCTTAAAAAAGATCAAGCACTATTATTGTGAGGGCCAATGATACTGCCCAGTAGGAGGCTGGAAGCCAACTTAGAATCTTCACACACATAACACATAGATTAAGACCTTGAGATCAACAAGCAGAGAGGTGCTCATAATAGCATGAAGACGTCAGGATATGTAGTCCTTGGGCACACCCATTGTGGCAAAATTCCATGAGTTCTAAAGCCTTTGTTGTTCCTCTTGCAAGGGCCTGACATTGCAACACAGTCTTTGGCTAACAGGCAGAGAGAGGGGACATATTTTTAATGATCACAGCTTTTGGAGTGTGGGGCAGAACTTTGGACACAACAACAACAGAAAAGAAAACCATAAATGATTTTCTCTGATGAATGTATAGACCAAAGCTCTAATGAAATATATATACCAAATTTGACCAGAAATTAAAAGAACATACACTATAATCAAGTCATTTGGTTGCAGGGATGAAACTTCCTTTCAACATTCAATATCAATTAATAAAATAAGGAAGTCAAGCTTATTTTATTAAATTCATACACACACACACACACACACAGTTCTTTTAACAAAATTCAATCTCTTCTAGACAAGAGACTTCCTTCCCCAAGGACTCATATCTTTGTACACTTAGTCCTCAAATGGTAGCCCTAGTTGGGAAGTTTGTGATGCCTTTAGGAGGCACAGCCTCATTTGATGAAGTGGGTCACTGAGTATGTGTACCTTGATGTTTATAGCCTGGCTCCACTTCTTGGTTCATGCTCTAAATCCTGAGCTTCCTGCAACACAAACAGCTAAACACTTTCCTGCTCTACCGTCATGTCTGAGAATTTCCATGCTGTTGAAATCTAAAATAATGAAGTAATTTATTTTACAGAGGAAGTTTCAAGAGAGAAGAACATTCAAGATAGTACAGACAAAAGAGATATGGTTGTTAAAGAGGTCAAAACCTTTGAGGAAAAACCTAGGACAATAGGAAACCGATCCTGAGAGCAAACTGCACCAGTCAGAGGGTCCATGCTATGGAGATCCAAATTAATTTAAAAGAGGAAAGCCTAAACTGAATGGAAAGGGAGTTGGGAGGACCCCAGAGGATGAGGGGGGGAGTAAATATGACCAAAGTACAGTGAT